>NW_027461930.1:0-98726 GCF_050947455.1 Rhinoderma darwinii | reverse complement strand
CCAGTAATGTTTATTAGGGACCCTCTTCTGCCAGTAATGTTTATTAGGGGCTCTGCTGCCAGTAATGTTTATTAGAGACTCTCTTCTACCAGTAATGTTTATTAGGGACCCTCTTCTGCCAGTAATGTTTATTAGGGGCTATGCTGCCAGTAATGTTTATTAGGGACGCTCTGCTGCCAGTAATGTTTATTAGGGACCCTCTGCTGCCAGTAATGTTTATTAGGGACTCTCTGCTGCCAGTAATGTTTATTAGGGACCCTCTGCTGCCAGTAATGTTTTTTAGGGACTCTCTGCTGCCAGTAATGTTTATTAGGGACTCTCTGCTGTCAGTAATTTATTAGGGACTCTCTGCTGCCAGTAATGTTTATTAGGGACTCTCTGCTGTCAGTAATGTTTATTAGGGACTCTCTGCTGCCAGTAATGTTTATTAGGGACTCTCTGCTGCCAGTAATGTTTATTAGGGGCTCTGCTGCCAGTAATGTTTATTAGGGACGCTCTGCTGCCAGTAATGTTTATTAGGGACTCTCTGCTGCCAGTAATGTTTATTAGGGGCTCTGCTGCCAGTAATGTTTATTAGGGACGCTCTGCTGCCAGTAATGTTTATTAGGGACTCTCTGCTGCCAGTAATGTTTATTAGGGACCCTCTGCTGCCAGTAATGTTTATTAGGGACTCTCTGCTGCCAGTAATGTTTATTAGGGACCCTCTGCTGCCAGTAATATTTATTAGGGGCTCTGTTGCCAGTAATGTTTATTAGGGACTCTCTGCTGCCAGTAATGTTTATTAGGGACTCTATGCTGCCAGTAATGTTTATTAGGGACTCTCTGCTGCCAGTAATGTTTATTAGGGGCACTCTGCTGCCAGAAATGTTTATTAGGGATGCTCTGCTGCCAGTAATGTTTATTAGGGACTCTCTGCTGCCAGTAATGTTTATTAGGGACACTCTGCTGCCCGTAATGTTTATTAGGGACTCTCTGCTGCCATTAATATTTATTAGGGACCCTCTGCTGCCAGTAATGTTTGTTAGGGACGCTCTGCTGCCAGTAATGCTTTTTAGGGACTCTCTGCTGCCAGTAATATTTATTAGGGACCCTCTGCTGCCAGTAATGTTTATTAGGGACTCTCTGCTGCCAGTAATGTTTATTAGGGACTCTCTGCTGCCAGTAATGTTTATAACCGACCCTCTGCTACCAGTAATGTTTATTAGGGACTCTCTGCTGCTAGTAATGTTTATAAGGGACTCTATGCTGCCAGTAATGTTTATTAGGGACTCTCTGCTGGCAGTAATATTTATTAGGGACCCTCTGCTGACAGTAATATTTATTAGGGACCCTCTCCTGCCAGTAATGTTTATTAGAGACTCTTTGCTGCCAGTAATGTTTATTAGGGACTCTCTGCTGCCAGTAATGTTTATTAGGGACTCTCTGCTGGCAGTAATGTTTATAAGGGACTCTCTGCTGCCAGTAATGTTTATTAGGGACTCTCTTCTGCCAGTAATGTTTATTAGGGACTCTCTGCTGCCAGTAATGTTTATTAGGGACCGTCTTCTGCCAGTAATGTTTATTAGGGACTCTCTGCTGCCAGTAATGTCTATTAGGGACTCTCTGCTGCCAGTTATGTTTATTAGGGACCCTCTGCTGCCAGTAATGTTTATTAGGGACTCTCTGCTGCCAGTAATGTTTATTAGGGACTCTCTGCTGCCAGTAATGTTTATTAGGGACTCTCTGCTGCCAGTTGTAATGTTTATTAGGGGCACTCTGCTGGCATTATTTATGTGTGGGCATTGCTGGCATTATTTTTAATGAGGGGCGGTCTGCTGGAACTGTTTATAGGGTCACTCTTCTGACGCTGTAAATGGGGACTCTTTGGTTGATGTTTTGGGGTGTATTCTGTACTTGTGAATGGAATTAACATAGACAAAATATTCATGTCATATATCTTTATAGGGCAGCAATGAAATCCCATATACCATATGTATTTGTGTCCAGTATTACTTATATTCCTCCTCCTATACGGCTACAAATACCAGTACAGGCCACACTCCAATGTATTATCACTGTCTGTATATATATATATATGAGAGTACAAAGCCCAAAATACAGTAAAATCCACCGTGGAGAATGTTACATGAAGATTTCCAGAGATAAATGTTCTATAATGTCAAGATGTAAGAAATAAACACCGCAGAAAACGATGATCGCTCATGATAAAGAGATTCTCCCACCAGAAACATTTCTCACCTATACACCGGAGGGGCCATACATGTTTAATCACTGCCGGGACCCCCACGATCAATAGTACTGGGGTCCCCAGTATCCGTTTCTCCAGAGGCATATTGTGAAACTCCTGGGGCCCAGTGTGATATTTATAACAGGGCCCCCATCTACTATGTGATGTTTGTCATACTGGTGTCTTCTTTTTTAGCCTCTGGTCCCCTCAGGTATCAGGGTCTGGGTACTACTGCTACCTCTGCACCCCTATAGCTACGCCCCTGCTCTCCTCCACAACCGGACGACCGCAGTGTGGAGGAGATTGTAAAAAGAGATGCAGCCGCACACTGACACCTCATACAAGATCTATGGGAGCTATAGGACCGCCAAGCGCTGCACTGCCCAGATTATGGCGCTGCGTGGTCTGTACTTGTGCACTGCTATTACTTATGGGTTATAGATCATGTGACCTGAGGCACCAATCACAGGCCACAATTTTGAAGCTACCGTATGTAATTGGCGTCCCAAACAATTAATTATTCAACTCAGTATTTTGGATCTTTTTAGATGAAAAAAAAATATATATATTTTTGGACATTCACTATTAATACATGTGGAAAGTTGCAGGATTTTGGGTCTTTATCAGATCTGGGACGACATCTCTTTTTTGTGTTTCAGATTGTGATTTGGATTCTACAGTTCAGGACGGGTACAGGATGGCAGCGGGCAGCAGATCTCTGGAGGTCAGTGGCTTCATTGTCCTGTTTTTTCCTTCCCTGTGATGGACATGTAGCAGGAGACTTGGATCCAGCAGGAGAGGTCCATGTGGCCGGCTGTCCACTCAGACAAGTAGCCGCTTATTGAGTAAGAGCCCCGGACAGGTAACAAGTCCACAAATCACTGGCTGCCCATTTGTAAAACTGACCCCTTGTCCTACTGTCCATTCCTGAGGAGGGATAAGAGGTCACTTACTGGATTCTCTTCTCTTTAGGACATCTATCGGCAGCAGGAATCCGCTTTTGGACTTAGACCCTTCATAAGTGAGTTTTTTTTAATAATTAGACTTTACCACAAGAAAGTGATTGATAGATGATCTCAAAATACAGTAAAATTCCTTTGTATCTGATAATCCCTAAAATGTGGTCATTTAGCACAGAACTGTACTATAATGTGGAAGACTGAGCAGAGAGAACCAGTAAGGAAATTGAAGATTGAAACTAAGATTTCTATACTTTTCTATGCCCGTCCAATAATCCAGAATATTTTAAAATAAAGCACCTTTCATGTTCCATTGATGACAGATTAAAGGAATATTTTTGTAATGTTATGTTATGGTTTATGGTGTCGTTTTATGACTGATCCCATTATCTGGTTGTTTTCTCTCTTCAGCTTACCCCAGCACCACGGAGGAGAGAGATCTACAGCGCCTGATCTACTGCACGAAATTCTTACCATCCCCAATCTTCAAGATGGAGGTCAGTGATCATACTGGTTATTATGTTCTCTCTATAACAGATTTATCCATGTTCTTTCTATAGATGGAATAATGTTATTGGAATGTTTCAATAGACAATTGACTGAATATTTTATCTTCTTAGCGCCTCATGCCAACGAACCGCGAAGCTCAACGGAAATATCTGCCATGGCCGTGGGATGAAGAAGAGCCTAAACCTACATCAAGCCATCTGTGTGAGGATCTGAAGGAAGAGGAGGTCAAGAAGGAGGAAGGAGAGGCAGAAGAGCGCGAGGAGGAACAAGTGCAAGAAGACCATGAGGAGGAAGACAAGGAGGAGGAAGACAATGAAGTGGAAGACATGGAGGAGGAAGACAAGGAAGAGGAAGACAATGAAGTGGAAGACATGGAGGTTGATGAGAAATCAGACAACGAGGATGAAGAAGAAGAGAATGTGGTTGAAGAGAAAGAGGAGGATGAAGAGAAAGAGGAGGAGGAGGAAGAGAAAACGGTTAAAGATGCGATGAGAAGAATTCAGTGTCGGACAGGAAGAAGAAAGAAAATCCGCCAGCATTCCTTCCTCCATGATATGATGAAGAACATCAGAGGGAAGAGGAACATCATCTGGACCATCCTCCTCAGACCTATGAGAAGATGAAGACTTGTATGGAAACATCTTAACTGTTATTACATCAACAGCAACAACAGTAATATTATTAATATGATAATAATAATAATATTAATAATTGTTAGATTAAAAAGGTCAGTCATATTAATATTGGTAGCAAGAGTGCAGTAATATTAGAAATAGTATAATAATAAGAGAGTAATAACAAAAATAATTATATAATAATAGCAGCAGCTTTGATCCAGGGTTCTCGGACTGATCGCCTTTTCCCGGGGTCAAGAAGGAATTTTCCCCCTGTGACATGAATTGGCTCAAATTGTCCAGGGTTTTTCGCCTTCTTCTGGATCAACAGCTTTAGGAATAGGGATATAATAAATATAAATAAGAAAATAACAATAAAAATGTTAGTAATATTAGTAGTTCTATAGTAGTAATAAGATTATATAAAAAATAGAATAGTCTCAATAAACTAATAATTATAGTATAGTCTTATTAAAAATATGCAATAAAAATACCACTATAATAATAGTAATAATAATAATAATAATAATAATAATAATAATAATCTTATAATAACAAATTAATATAATAATAACATATTTAGGTAAATTAACTATAAAATATAGTAAACTATAATATTTAGCAGCGAGTTTGATCCAGGGTTCTCGAACTGATCGCCTTTTGCCGGGGTCAAGAAGGAATTTTCCCCTTGTGGCACGAATTGGCTGAATGTGTCCAGGGTTTTCGCCTTCTTCTGGATCAACAGCTTTAGGAATAGGGACTTAGATATTAGTGATAGCAATAGTAGTATCATTATATTATTATTAACAACACCAAAGTAATACTAACAATATAATAATTTAAATACATTTCATTATAATTTAGGTTAATTAACTGTAATAATTAGTAAACTGTAATAGGAATTAGCGGCTTTGATCCAGGGTTCTCGGACTGATCGCCTTTTCCCGGGATCAAGAAGGAATTTTCCCTTGTGGCATAAATTGGCCGAATGTGTCCAGGGTTTTTCGCCTTCTTCTGAATCAACAGCTTTAGGAATAGGGATCTCATAGTGTTAGGGTAATAATGATAGCAGTAATATAATTCTAGTAATATTATATTAATAATTATAGGGTAATAATGGTAGGAAATAAATTACAATTTATAAACATAACTTTGAGTCTTCTCCTTTTTTTTCTCTTGGAAAGTACTGATTCTACTTGCTGGCAGGGAGTCTTAAAGGCAATGTTACCTGGGAAAATGTATACAAAATACCGGTACTCCAGAAGGAGGAAAACGGTCTGTCTAGTGCCACCTATAGGTGACTATTCTGTAACCTAATGCCCGATACTTTCTAGAGACTTGAAACAAGATTTGGGTTAATAGCCAAACTAGAGACACCCAATTGTAGGCAGCACAATTGAGTGAGTTTCCTTTGAAGCAGCTCTGGGAAGGTACTGATTCTCCTTGGTTAGACATCGACAACAGGGTAGTCATCTATAGGTGGTTCTATAGAGACAGCTTGCCCTTTTTCCCCCGTATTGAATAAAAAAAAGTTACCTGTGGTAGGTTAGCTATAGGTTCGGGACAGATGTTAGATAGCATAGCTGCAAGATCAGACTACATAGGGTTTACTTGTAGTCTGTTACCATGGAGACAAAGGCCTGACATAAAACTACATTTTTAATCAGGACTATTTGCAAAGTTGCTTAATTTTACATTTTAGATGCTTTGGGACAGTACAAAACATGGTGGTGAAGGTGTACATAGCCTTTAAACTCAAAATATCCGCATATTTATTATAATCCTAATATTCATTAGTTCTAGTTTTAGCTTTAAACATTTAATTTTTAGGGCATCAAACTTCTATAAAGAATTAGTAGAAAACAAAATATTTTTTTGGAGGATGCAGCTTTGTTTTTTTTGATACAGAGCTCCATACATATAGTTCTAGAGGTCAATAATGTGAGAAAAAGCAAAAAACACGGCGCCACATAGTGCAGGTTACCCAGGTATGGAGTGGTGTACAAGAAGAGTGGTACTCACCTGGTAACGGATGGTAGAAGGCAATAAAGGATAAAGGTACAGCTGCTGCCAGGACTCGGGACCGGTGATTCAAATGAACGACCGCGAAGGTTATGCTGGTATAGCAGAAAAAGGAGTCACCGCGGGCGCTGCTGTACTTCAATGGAACCAAAATGCTTGGAAGGTTCAGATCGTTGGTAATAATGTACGGAAGAGTGTAAGAATAAATGGAATTTACTAATAATATGAATAGTAAGCTTAAGCAGCCCGAAAATTACTGGATCTTTAAAATGAAGACCCTCCAACCGGATGGCCTTAATGATATATCCGAATCCACTCTTGATTAGTATATCACTTTATTATTTATCATTTAACTTTGTGTTTTCTGCGGTTAAACATCATTGATTATCAACTTATCATTATATTATTGTGTTTACGAAGGTATATTACACTTATTCTGGTGATTTTCTTGTACATTATGATGCTACTTCTTCTGTCATATTTTTGTTTTTGTTTTATTCTTTAAATTCATTACTATTGACATTTATATTTATTTTCATTCATTTTCATTTTTCACAGTTATATTATATATTTTTTTGTACATTATGATGCTACTTTCCGGTTATTTATTTTTTTTATTTTTTTTTATTTCATTATTATTTTATATTTCATATTTCATTTTATTTTATTCATTTTCCATTATTATCATCCATTATCATTATTATCATTTTTGTCTTTATGCCTCTACTTATTAATGATCATAAATTCCTGTACCTATGATATCGATTTCACTGTATCACCTAATACATTTTAGCCCTGCCGACTTTACATTTCAGTGTATCTCATATATATCACTTTTATACATAACCCGTTTACCATGTTACCAGTTAATTTCGTATACATTTTTGATGCTCCCCCCCTCAGATATATTATTCATTATGTTCCCTTTTTGAATTTCATTCATGACACATTGCTTTCTCCTTATTTCGTTTTGTCATCTATTACAATTTATCGGCTTTGCCGACTTTGTTTTAATTTATAAGACTATTACCTCTCTGTCATTTCCCGACAGTTCTGTTAATTTTTTTCTACTGTTTTATTATTCATATGGACATTTCTTTCTATGAAAATAATTTTTTTCCTATTGCCGATGTATTACCACCTTTACCTTTATATATATATATATATACATTTTTTTATATATATATATATATATATCATATATAATGTTTTATATTCTAATTTATTATACAATTTTGGCTATTTAATATTTCTGAAATCTAGCCTGCCTCAACTAGTGGGTTGTTTTATTCCCATTTCCTTATATGTATATCGCCGCTTTGAATCATTGCCGACATTATGGTTATCATTCTGTTAATTATATAAATTCTGGTACATAAAGGTTAGTACCTTTGTACTATACACCGGATTTTGTAGTCCATACCTATATATTTTTAATTACTTACATTTTTAATTACTTACATTATTATTCTATATTATCGGGCAGCCTTTTTTTTCAGTGTCGCTTCGGCACACATTACGTACTACATTTCAAACCTTCTTAATTACATGGTTTTCATTATGTTCTCTTTTCATACATTTTAAACTCTTCTTTCTCTATTCATTTTTTATTGTTTTTATTATATGACATACTTTTACTGTTTTTGTGTGTTTCTCCGGTCCTGTGTATTTTGAACTTTGAACTGTGACGTCACTTAAACACCTTGACCCCGTTCACATTGGCGGGTTTTTCAACATCAACATGGCTATTTAAACAGTGACTTTTTGTTTGTTCATCCATGACCTGATGAAGATGCCAGTACGGCATTGAAACGCGTAGTCATATTATTAATAAATTCCATTTATTTAAAAAAAAAAAAAAAAAGTCATATTATTAATAAATTCCATTTATTCTTACACTCTTCCGTACATTATTACCAACGATCTGAACCTTCCAAGCATTTTGGTTCCATTGAAGTACAGCAGCGCCCGTGGTGACTCCTTTTTCTGCTATACCAGCATAGAGGTCAATAATGCAATTTTTCAGCCACCACTAGGGTCTTACCATATACAAATGTATACACCTCCAAATAAATAAGTGCGAAATATGCTCCCTCTAGTGGTGACTTTAGGCAGCTAGAATTTAATCACATTAAAGGGGTTGTCCACTACCGGACAACTGATGATCTATCCACCGGATAGGTCAACAGTATATGATCTGTGGGGGTCTGACACCCGGGCCCCAGACGGATCAGCTGCTCCGGCTGCCTGCAGGCATCAGATGTCATTGCACAGTATGCAATGTACGGGACTGGAAGCAGTTGGCTCCATACATTGCATAGTGGCCGAGCTGCAGCTCTGCTCCTATTCACTTGAATCGGCCGCTATTTCGTGACCGGAGCCATCTGCTTCCGGCATGGACGTCCGGTGCCCGCAGGCAGCTGTAGCAGCTGATCGGTGCGGGGTCTGGGTGTCAGACCCCCACTGATCATATACTGATGACCTATCCATTGGATAGGCTGTCTGGTAGTGGACAATCCCTTTAAGGGTAATTCAACAAAACAGTCCCCTTTGTAAATGTATCCCCTGGATATCCAGCTCCTAAAGCTACCCACGGTCACCTACAGACAGTACATGAGTCAGTATAACTAGAGGTACAATTTAAAGGGGCTTTTAAAGTGGCCTGATTTGAGTCTGCAATAAATTAGCGGACCACCCAGGGTTACAGTCTTTAGAAGGTTCCTTTAGTAAACTCTGCAGAAAAAAAAGAAGTAAATTTGTATGGGATATAGGAGCCTGTAGATGCAAAATGCCTGGGGCCTTAAAGGGAACCTGTCACCAGCATTTCACCTATTGAACTTTACTTGTCCCTCACTGGCCGCTGCTATAAAAAGTTCATTGGCGTTATCCCCTATCCTAAACTCCTCCTCCGACTGTAAATAACGGTCTGCAAACATTTTGCGCCTTTTATCGTAATAATCCGGTGTCCATTTGTAAGCACACACCAGAAGAGGATGTCAATGCACAAGCAAGGATTGTGTGTGCTGGGGGAAGGCGATGAGCTGTCAATCAAAAAGTAAGGAGGCGGGTAAACTCTGAAAGACTTGAGGAATGAACATATGACTCTTTTCAAAGGAAGATCTGACTCTTTTCAAACGAAGATTTGACTCTTTTATGCTCATTAGCATACGGTGTGGGAACACTTAAAAGCTGAATACTAAAGCTACAGAGCAGAATATGAAGACAATTATAGGTTATATAGAAATGATTTTTCACCCATTACCACCTGGTATTGCTGGTTTAATAGGTGAAATGCTGGTGACAGGTTCCCTTTAAGCTTTCTCTTTAATAATCTTTTCCAACAAAGTTGGAAGCTACAATTATCATAAATGTCTTGTGTGCTGAAGGATTAAGATTTCGTTTCACAGGAACGAAGAGGCCGACACCTGAAAAACAACCCCATATTATTATCCTCCTCCACCAAACATTACAGTTGGCAAAATGCAGTCAGGCGGGTAACGTTCTCCTGGCATTAACCAAACCCAGACTCGTCCATCAGACTCCAGATAGAGAAGTGTGATTCATCACTCCACAGAACAGGTTTCCACTGCTCCAGAGTCCAGTGGCGGCGGCTTTACACCACTCCATCTGGCACTTGGCATTGTGCTTGGTGATGTAAGACTGGCATACAGCTGCTCGGCCCCCGTGCCATGAAGCTCCCGGGGCAGTTTTTGTGTGGATATTAATGCCAGAGGAGGTTTGGAGCTCTGCAGTTATTGAGTCATCAGAGAGTTGGTGACTTTTATGCTCCCCAGCACTCGGCTCTGTAACTTTACGTGGTCCCCACTTCGTGGCTGATTTGCTGTGGTTTCTATAAGCTTCCACTTTACAATAATATCACTCACAGGTGATGGTGGAATAACTTGGACGGATGAAATGTCATGAACTGACTTGTTACATCGGTGACGTCCTATTACAGGACCGCGCTGGGATTCAGTGATGTCTTTACAACGACCCGTTCTATCACAAATGTCTTTAAAGCCGACTCCATGGCGAGTGCTGGATTTTATACACTTGTAGCAATGGGACCGACTTAAATTTAATTAATAAGAGGTGTGTCCCAATACTTTTGTCCATATTGTGTATCTTACATCTTGCTGCCAGATACTACAGGACGCCTTCAGATGTCTTTTTGGTGTCCATGCATGACGTGCTTTGGCAGTATAAGAGGAATTACACAATATTCGGCAGGGGGTTTTAATGTTCTGGCTGATCGGCGTCTGACCCCACATGGAGCTGTAATATGAAGGTCTGAAAAGCCCTTTATCATATGTAAGGATTCATGTAATCAATAGAAAAAGGTTTGGTTTCACCGCATCTCATTCTAGATCAATATGGTAAAAGCAGATATCCAGTTGTGATCTGAAAAATAACCTGAGTGACTACCTATGGGTAATACCCACCTGCTATATATAGATATGTTATTTATATGTATGGAGCTTCTACCTCTCCTGGAATCCCCATAGTCACTTGGTTCTACTGGCTGCCATTCTTCCTGATGTTGAATTTCAATAATTTCCCTTAGGCCCCATGCACACGAACGTAAAAAAGCCTGCAATTATGGCCCGTAATTACGGCCCGTAATTACGGGCCCATAGACTTCTATTGGCCACGGGTATGCGTACGGGAAGGTGCCCGGGCCGTTGAAAAATATAGAACATGTCCTATTTCAGGCCGTAATAACGGCACGGGCAGGCCCATAGAAGTCTATGGGGTTTCCGTAATTACGTGTGACTACGTGTGTGCACCCGTAATTACGGGAGCGTTGCTAGGTGATGTCAGGGGATAGTCACTGTCCAGGGTGCTGAAAGAGTTAAACGATCGGCAGTAACTGTTTCAGCACCCTGGACAGTGACTTCCGATCCCAATATAGATCAACCTGTAAAAAAAATAGACGTTCATACTTACCCAGAACTCCCTGCTTCTTCCTGCAGTCCGGCCTCCCGGGATGACAATTCAGCTCATGTGACCGCTGCAGCCAATCACAGGCTGCAGCGGTCACATGGTCTGCCGCGTCATCCAGGGAGGTCGAGCTGGATGTCGAAAGAGGGACGTGTCACCAAGACAACGGCCGAGTAATTATGAATTTCTTTTACTTTTACTATGGAAAGGGCTGCCCCTTCTCTCTACCCTGCACTGCTAGAGAGAAGGGGCTGCCGATTAGTGCAGTGCAATTCTGAAGCGAAAACGTGCCCATAAATACGGGTGGAATACTGGTGACACCGGACCCACGGGTCCGTAAATACTGGTGCAATACGGGTTGAATACGTATGACCAAGGACCTGTATTTATACCAGTATTTACGGGAGGAAAAAAATAAATTTGTGTGCATGAGGCCTTACCCTGTTCCAGCAGCAAGTCGCCAGTGGCAGCCGTGGCTCTAGCCACAGGCTGCATCAAGTTACCTTGCAAACTGAATGACTTCTCCCCCCTCCTGCGATGCCTCCTGCTGGCAGTTCTGGCGGGCCATGGCAACCGGACCCTCCTAGATGACATCACTCTGGTAGCTTATTTAAAGCGGACTCTAACCTCAAAGCCTTGTCTTTTTTTTTAACGTATATCCTTTGCTATTGACTCTGATCCTGACCTTGGCTTTCCGGATTTCGCTTCTATGTCATTCCTTGGATTTGTCACCTGGTACCGGTTAGTCTCCTCCTGATTTTAACCTTTGGCCTGTACTCTAACTATGCCTCTGTCTCATTCTCTGGTTGTCGCATTCTGACTACTATCCTGGTGATGAACCCTGGCTATGACTCAATTGAGTACATTTCTCGGCGTGAATGCCCGGGAAATGGTTAAGCTGAAAAGATGTGTCCAGTTGCATGGAGACAGTATTTGCATTGTTCTCATCAATGTTCACTCACGACGTGTCTAATATTTGTCCTGTCTACAGACCTTTCACATTCGGTCAACAAGAACGCTTCGGTAAAAATTTTCAGGACCAAAGAGAATCAATATGTTGACCATTGTGCTAACAATTATTGATATTATTGCTCTATCGAGTTCATTTTTAGGCAACACCTTCCTTCTTGTCGTGAATGCCCTGGAATGGGTGAAAAACAAAAACATTAACAGGTCTGATCAACTTATTTGTGGCATCAGCTTCTTCAGCTCATTATACGAAGTTCTTACATTTTGTGGATATATTTTGCGGTTACCACAGATCAATTTGGTGTTCACTTTTGAAGTCCAAAGGGTTAGCACAGTTGTGTGTCTGGCAATAATGTCTTGTAACATCTGGCTTTCCACCTGGCTATCTGTACATTTTTGCTTCCGAATTGTGAACATCCAACACCAGTTCTACGTGTATCTCCAAAGAAGATTCCCCAAGATGATCCTATTGCTCCTACTTCCATCCGTTATTGGCTCCTTCTTATTAAGTCTTACTTTCTCATGGGACTTATCGGAGAAAAATTGGTCAAAGATGGTCCTCAATGCTTCCCGACAAAATACGTCTGCCTCATTCGATCCACCAAGATGTGTTTGCTTGTATGAAGCTTTCATTGGGTTGTCTTCTTTGGGGCTTCTTTTCTCTTTAGCATCACTGGTGACCATTATGAAATCTATCTACGGACACATGAAGAAGATGCAAAAAAGTGGTGACAGCTGCCGAAACCCTAATCTAGATGCTCATATCAAAGCCACCAAAACGATAGCTTTATTACTCATAATCAATGCGTTTTTCTGCTATGGCCTTACGCTGACTACTTTTAAAGGGAACGATTCCACGTGGAACCCCTATTTATATATTTTTACTTCTGTTTGCTATGCCCTTAATTCTTTGAACATAATACTAGGTAATAGTAAACTTAAGAGAAGATTTTTTTGCCAGATTTGTTCCCTGTTCTTTCTACTGAATACAGAATAATAATGGATTTGTCTTATATTTTTGGATATTACTACACTGTCTAGTACAGCTGATGGAGCATGCTTACTGCCACGTATGTTGTGTGGCTCGGGGGGACAGGGGAACGGGGTCCCCTGTTCAAGTGATTATGCGGGTCCCAGCAGTCACCAGTCTAAGGGTATGTTCACACGTAGAATCAAAAACGTCTCAAAATATGGAGCTGTTTTCAAGGGAAAACAGACCCTGATTTTCAGACGTTTTTTGAGCAACTCTTATTTTTCGCGGCGTTTTTCGCTGCATTTTTTACGGACGTTTTTGGAGCTGTTTTCATTGGAGTCTATGAGAAAACTGCTCCAAAAACGTCCCAAGAAGTGTCCTACACTTCTTTTGACGAGGCTGTAATTTTACGAGCCGTCTTTTGACATCAACGCGTAAATTGACGGGTCGTCGGCACAGTACATCGTAAAGCCCATTGAAAGTAATGGGCAGATGTTTGCCGACGCATTGGAGCCGTTTTTTCAGACGTAGTTCGAGGCGTAAAACGCCTCCATTACGTCTGAAAATAGGTAGTGTGAACCCAGCCTAACATTTACCATCTATCCAGTGGAATTAATATTTTTAGCTGGAATATCCCTTTAAGAAGAATCAATATTTGACTACAAAAATGTAAATCGAGTCATGACTGCCCATACATTGCCCTTCGGAGGTAGAGGAATGTACAGGAAGTCCTTACTGTGCCACCGCAGGGTAAATTATGCATTCCATGGTGTCCAGTGAAATCAAAGGACCATCAATGTAATGCATGGACATGTTTGGTCCTCTAGAACAAGAGCCACTCTTTGAAGTCGCTCTCTATTCTGGCCGATAGGGACCCCAAATGAATGTTGGAAATAAATGGGCTGCCCGGTCCTTCAGAGGGAGAGAGGCTTTTTGTTGCCGCTCTTCACTCTGGCTGATAAATGAGGGTGCTGTTCGTGGGATTCCCTTCTATTGACTCATGGTATTATAAATTGGGTTTTCTTAACCAGACAAGTTGGTCTTTTTGGTGGGATCGGCCAAAGAACTCCTCTATATAGGACCCAACAGTTCCCTACCTGCAGATGTCGGTAGAAAGAAGATCAAGCATGTAGGATTTCTACATGCCTGATCCTTTGTTTCCCCGTAAAATTGACCTTTTTTCAGACTAACGTAGAATACGCCATGTGACAGCCGTTAAAACAACCGCTGTCACACGGACTCATGTTTTTCAATGGGGCCGTTCACACGTCCGTTGTTTCAGCAGACCGTGTGAAGGGTCCATTGAAAAATAGAACATGTCCTATTTTCTTCCGTTTTCACGGATACCTCCATAGAATCAAAGGCTACGGGGATCCGTGAAAACGGGACCCACACGGGGCAACTCAGATGTGAAAAACTGCCGTTTTTCACATCCGAGTTTCCTCATGTATGTCTGAATAAGGCCTAAAGCTCAGTTTTTTTTTTTTAAATGTAGACCCCCTTTGAAGCACTAGAGGGCACAATATGACTGGTAGGACTTGGGCTGGGTCTTGGGCTTACTGCCAGTGCAGAGAAGCGAATATTACAATAGACTATATTATTAAAGTGCCACACCAGTGAATTAATCTGTTATGTATATGAACAAACTGTAAGAATGAAAACATAATAAATATTCCTACCAATAAAAGTGATATGTTTCCAAGTCACAATTGAGCTGAGGGGATCACAATTTGTAAAGGAGGAAAGACAGCCGTATATATTGATTAAAAAAATGCTTTAAACGGGTTATCGCCACTCTTGACCATGGACTGTGTACAGTCTTGCGGTTCAACTCTATTCACTTGAATGTAATACCATACACAGCCATGGACAGGAGTGGCGCTGTTTCTGGAGAATGCGAATAGAGGACTACCGAGGAGCACGCCAGCGTTATAGTTGAAGAATCTGCCCAATAAAAGTACAGCCACAATTGTGTAGAGTATGTAGTATCTACCCCCAATGTGACCTCCGTCCCTGCCCCCGCAGTCATAGATCATCATGGTAGCCTAATCCCTGGACACCTCACACAGCCAGCAACATCACAGATCAGTACAGGGATATACTGTATGGCACTATTCACCTGGGCAGTGTATGTAATATGTATGTTGGGGCTATGTGATGTTTTCTGACCGCTGTATACACTGTCTCCGGTATACGCTTATATAAAGGGGACCGCTTGGGTAAGGATCTGTGACAAGTACTTTGGGTGGATCTGTGATAAGCACTCTGGTGGGCGATCAGTGGCAGGCACTCTGGTGGGCGGTCTATGCCGGTCTCTGAGGAACATTTGTGGCTGACACACCACATGGAGCTTTTGAGGCTGTTGTCCTGGGTGGAGATCTCCTAAAATTTGAATCACCATTCGAGGGAAATTTTAAGCCCTACCTCGATCCACCCAGGAACACCCACAGACCCTCCCATAAACGCCTATTTTGGGTCACATTTGCATAAACCCTTGAGAGCTGTTTTGTGGGATAACAGGGGTGGTATGAACATCTTCTGGGTGTGGGCCGATTTGCCTTTTAAATCTTTGCCACGTGCCCCACAAATTTGTTAAAATGACCCTGCATATGGCAATAGAGCCTAGTGTAACAGTAAAGGAGTACAATAACCAATTCATAATGTATCTGTAACATTTATCTACTGAATGTTGTAACGGGGCCTGTGGATAGACAGACTGTCATAGGGCCTACAGAGGATGGTGGGAACCCACTGTGTCATCAAGGGTCACATGGGGCTAAACCAGATAGCGGAATCTAAGGGAACTCCAGGTATTCACTACCTCCCAGAGAAGTCTCCCTTAGCGATGGCCGTCGTTATGGTAAAGGAACAGCAGACGAATGCCAGGTTAGGTATAGCATAGGCCGGCAGACGAGCACGGTTGGTAAAGCCAAAGGTCAGGGCAGGCGGCAGAGGTACGTCACGGGTCACTAGGAAGAGGTCAGGGCAGGCAGCAGGCAAGGAGAGTCAAGGTAAAAGCTGAGGTCAGACACAGGAAAAACAAATAATTGATCAGATATCACTAGCAAGCTGGGAGGATCCAAATTGCTCAAGCAATGGTGGACAGGGGGAGGTTCCTTTTATACCCTGGGAGAGTTAAGTAGTAGGTGCGCGCTGGCCCTAAAGATCGGGGGAGTCAGCAAGCGCACGCACTAGGTAGTGTATGAAACACAGAAGGAGAGAGCAGCAAGAGATGCCGCAATTAGAAAAGAGTGAGGCAGGAACGTCGTCTCCACCAAGAGCTGGAGGACGCCGTGGAGAGGTCAGTATATGATGGCGGGGAGCAGTGGGAGCGACGGCGGCGGCCGTTACAACCGTAATCCCCATCTACTATACATATAGATGTTAGCGTGTTACTCTTTACAAACATAAAAATCCAGCATACACTTGTATAAGTGAGGAAAAGAAAAAACAAAAACCTGGTAAAAAAGGCACTCGGCTCAATAAAGTCGCAATTTAATTATCAAAAGTTTATTAATATATATGTAAAATTATGCAATCTTGCACAAAAACCTACAAACAGACATCACAAACCCGGCCGGGTAATGAATGGCAAATAAATCAGTTTTAAGAAAAATTCTCATTTAGCATGGCCATATAACAAATAGTATCAAGTAATAAGTTACTTCAATACAGGCCACACAAGTGGATGAATCAGATACAATGTAGTGAGTGGAGGCAACGTACTAACCAAGGTCATTTACAAATGACATAACATCCATGGATATAAGCGATCCTGCTGATCAGATAGCAGTATACAGATGGGCTTACTAGCAAGGATATACATGCAATGAATGCATAGAGCACATGAATAGATGCAAGAGTATATACTTATCAGTAGGTAGTATATGTGGAAGTCCATAGGGTTCTCTACAGATGAAAACGACCAAGTCACTCCATGAGAAGATAAAACTCTGGTGTCTCCTCAAAGCTCCAGTGTAAAGTAACTGCAGGCAGCAGATAGAGATCTGTCCACTCCGTGCCGTTCCTCTGTAACCTCCCAGCACAGGGAAAGATAATCATGCAGCAGGTGTGTCGACACTCCAACATGCGAGAGTCCACAGGACCGAATCCCCTCCTGGGACAAGCAAAAGCAGGGAGTGGCAAGTCAGAGCCGTATCCTCCACAGCAGGGCAAGTGCTAGCAATGCGTTTCCCAGCTTTGACAGCTTGTATTGCCAGTAAGGTTCACACTTAGGTGAAATATCCTTGTGTCCTTGTATCCAGCTCAAAGGAGTCTTAACTCCAAATAGGAGGGCAGGAGTGCAGGAGTGCGCAGCTTCCCAGCTTTCCGTCCATTCATCATGTGCTACGTCCAAGTCTCATGCATAGTATCCATGTGGGTTAGTTACCTCCAAGTTGCCATTCACCGGTATGTGACGTCACAGAATTGCCAACATGTTTCGTCACAGACGTGACTTCCTCAGGGCGTGTATTACAACATCAGAACCAATCCTCTATATCAAGGGATTGTTAACCAATAGTATTTATCGAGTAGTAATACACCTATTAACCCTAGTGCTCCCAAATGGGACCAGGGTACTTAGTGTCAACAGTATATCATTATCAATAATACAATACAATGTATGTCTATAAAATTGTCTCCATTGACTGTCCCCATCAAAAATAAAAAAGACAAAATGAATTCAAAAAATATAATATAAATAAAAAAAAAAAAAAAAAAAAAAAAAAAAAAAAAAAAAAAAAAAAAAACAATATTAAAAAAATGAAAAATAAGGCACATGCACCAGAGATCACTGCTGTAAAGTTAGAGAGCCAATAGTCAGGAATAACGAGCACATATCCCCCCCTAGAGATATGGAAGCCAGTCGGGGTGTCATCCCCAAATGCTATCCAATCAAAGGGGAGGAACATTTAGGTGCGGCCCGGGTCCCAAGAGCCGGGCCACACACTGAAAACCAATTATGTGGTCCGGGTCTCGGGACCCCGGCCGCATCAAAGGAACATCTGTAGCTTGAGTTCATTGTTCAAGCCATGAGGGGCCAGTGATTTAAGATTGTAAATCCACATACTCTCCTTTTGCAGTAAGGAGCGATCTCGATTCCCCCCCCTATTGTTTTTCGGTAATTGGTATATGGCCATAAAGTTGAGGCCATCTGCAGATTGTTGATGGTATTCCTTAAAGTGCATTGCTAATGGGCTCTTTTCTTCCCCATTTTTTATGTCCCTTATATGCTCAGAAATCCGGACCTGGACCTCTCTTATAGTCTTCCCCACATAAAACTTATTGCAGGGACAAAAGATCAAGTAAACTACCATAGATGACCGACAGTTTAGGAAGTTTCTGACATTAAATTTACGATGATTTGATGAATCAAAGAATACATCACTCTTCCTTACAAATCTACATTGTGAACAGGTCCCACATTTAAACATCCCTTTCAGGTTATGTGTGGGCCATTTAGTGTCTACATCTCTTCTAAATTCTGATCTTACAAGAAGGTCACGAAGATTCGGAGCTCTCCTAAATATCATACTAGGATGATCACCTATCATTTCCCTAATTTCCTCACATAACGTGAGATGTGGCCAGTTTTTCTCTAAGATCTCCCTTATTTCCTCCCAGTGTAGTCCAAATCTGGAGATAAACCTCACCTGTGTCCTGGATGGTTGAGATGATGTATTATTTTTCTTAATTTTCCTATATTCCGTTGGATGTAAGAGAGCTTCCCGACTGGTATGTAAAGCTCTGTTATATCCACGTTTAATACATTTCGTTGAATAGCCGCGCTGTTTAAAGCGTGTCTTTAACTCCTGAGCTTCCTGCTTAAAGGTACTTAGATCGGAACAATTTCTGCGTAATCGCAGGAATTGTCCCACTGGTATGCCACGTATAAGGGATTTGGGGTGATGACTTTGTGCCATTAATAGAGTATTCCCAGCCGTCGATTTTCTAAATGTACTGGTTACTAGCTTATTTTCTTCCTTCTTGATCAGGAGATCCAAAAAGCTTATCTCTCGATCGCTTGCTGTATATGTCAGATGTATATTATAGTTATTAATGTTTAGTGAATCAACAAATGTTTTAAGTTCATCATGTGTGCCGGTCCAAACGACCAGAACATCATCCATATAACGAAGCCAGAGACAGACGTATTTCTTAAAAAGATCACAAGGATAGACCGTCACCATTTCCCAAAATCCCAAATGAAGGCAAGCGTAAGAAGGGGCACATGATGAGCCCATTGCCGTACCAGTTACCTGTAAATAGTATTTACTGTCAAAACTAAAACAGTTATGGGTTAAGACAAATTCAAGCATGTCAATGATGAACTCATTCTGATGAGAGAGTTCAGATCTATATTGGTCAAGATAGTATTCAACGGCTTTTAAACCCACAGAGTGTGGAATTGAGGTGTAGAGAGATTCCACATCTAAGCCTACCAGCATGCTGTTAGGTGGAATAGTTATATTATGTAATTTGGTCAACACATCACCCGTGTCTAGGACAAAAGATGGAAGTAACTTTACAAAATTCTTCAGTTTTTGGTCGACAAATTTCCCTAGTTTATCAGTAGGTCCATCTATACCAGAAATTATTGGGCGTCCCGGGGGTGACTGTCTATCCTTGTGAACCTTAGGCAAAATGTAAATCGTCGGCATCTTGGGTTCCCTGACTTTTAACCCCTTCGCGCTCAGGTCAGTAATAGTACGTCCTGCTAAGTAGAACGTTCGCGCTCAGGTCAGTACTATTACTGACCTGAGTAAACACGGCGCCATTTAATCCCGGCGCGTGTTTGAGCTGTGATACCTGCTGTTTCCGACAGCAGGCTATCACAGCTTAGTGTGCAGGGACCGATCGCGGTGGTCCCCGCCGATTAACCCCTTAGAAGCCGCGTTCAATAGCGATCGCGGCTTCTTAGGGGTTAAGCTGCCATCGCCGGCCTGCTACACGATAGCGGGCCGTGATGGCTACTATGGCAACCAGAATCCTAACAATGGACTCTGGCTACGCCATCGACGGAAGCCTAGTGGGTCCCGACAAAATCAGGACCCACTATGCTTGCTGTCAGCGAACAGCTGACAGCTCTAATACACTGCACTACGCATGTAGTGCAGTGTATTAGAATAGCGATCAGAGCCTCCTGCCCTCATGTCCCCTAGTGGGACAAAGTAAAAAAAGTGTATAAAAGTAAAAAAAAGTTGTGTAAAAATAAGAAAATAAAAGATTTAAAAGTAATAAAAGTAAAAGTCCCCCTTTTTCCCTTATCAGTTCTTTATTATTAATAAAAATATATAAATAAACAAATAAACTATACATAATTGGTATTGCCGCGTCCGTAAAGTCCTGAACTACAAAACGATGTCATTATTTATCCCGCGCGGTGAACGCCGTAAGAGAAAATAATAATAAACCGTACCACAATCACAATTGTTTGGTCACTTCACATCCCAAAAAATGGAATAAAAAGAGATCAAAAAGTCGCATGTACCTAAAAATGGTACTGATCGAAACTACAGTTCGTTACGCAAAAAATAAGTCCTCGCACGACTTTCCTGATGGAAAAATAAAACAGTTATGGCTCTTAGAATATGGTAACACAAAAAGTGAATGATTTTTACAAAATGTATTTTATTGTGCAAACGCCATAAGACATAAAAAAAACCTATAAACATCTGGTATCGCCGTATTCGTATCGCCCCGCAGAATAAAGTGAATATGTCATTTATAGCGCACGGTGAACGCTGTAAAAAAAATTGAATAAAAAACAATAGTAAAATTGCTGTTTTTTTAGTCACCACGCCACCTAAAATTAGAATAAAAACTGATCAAAAAGTCGCATGCACCCCAAGAAAACTACAATGGATTCCTCAAGGTCTCTAGTTTCCAAAAAGGGGTCACTTTTGGGGGGTTTCCACTGTTTTAGCACCACAAGACCTCTTCAAACCGGACATGGTGCCTAATAAATTAAATTAAATTAATTAAATGTCACCTCTACTTTGCTCTAAATTCCTGTGAAACGCCTAAAGGGTTAATAAACTTTTTAAATGCTGTTGTGAATACTTTGAGGGGTCTAGTTTCTGAAATGGGGTGTTTGATAAGGGTGTCTAATATATGGGCCCCTCAAAGCAACTTCAGAACTGAGCTGGAAACTAAAAAATAAAATAAAAATGAGGCAATACTTCGCTTCTTACATTATACTGATAATGAGCAGTGCCCACCCCGAGATGACCCCAGTTTTGACCGTTTGTATAAACGGAGACCCCTATTAGACCATTTCAGTGCCCGGTTTTCCCAGCATTCACCCCCGAGAAGTGTATTTCTATTGATGAGTCGTTGGTACATTTGAAAGGGAGGCTTCAATTCCGCCAGTACCTGCCGAGTAAGAGGGCAAGGTATGGCGTGAAGTTGTATAAGCTGTGCGAGAGTGCATCCGGGTATACCTACAAATTTAGGATATATGAAGGGAAGGACACCAGTACTCAGCCCCCAGAATGCCCCCCCCTTACTGGGAGTTAATACAAAAATTGTGTGGGATTTGGTGCACCCACTGCTGGACCAGGGTTACCACCTCTACCTGGATAATTTTTATACCAGCGTCCCACTCTTCAACTGCCTCGCTTCCAGAAGTCCTGCGGCATGCGGCACTGCTAGAAGAAACCTGAGAGGCCTCTCTACGACTCTGCTTGGGCAAACACTCAGAAGGGGTGAGAGCAGGGCACAATCTAGCAGCAACATATTGTGTGTCAAGTACAAGACCAGGGAGATGCCACACCAGTACCCATGTACCTGTACGAGGTACCAGTACAGGGACCCCCAAACTAGACTGCATCCTGGACTACAATAGGTACATGGGAGGGGTGGACTTGTCAGATCAAGTCCTGAAGCCTTACAGTACTTCTGGAAGCGGGGCCACAGGCATCGTACCAGGGCAACACTTTTTAGGAGAAGTTCCCCAAACTGGCAAGAAGGGAAAAAGTCAAAAGAGGTGCAGAGTCTGCTATAAGAGGGGGATAAGGAAGGACACAATATATCAATGTGACGCGTGTCCCGAAAAACCAGAGCTCTGTATGAAAGATTGTTTTAAAATTTATCATCCATCCCTTTATTTTTAATTTACCCCAGTTTTACTCGCTCTGATCCACTTCGCACAGCTTACCCCTCCTCATCTTTCCCCTCTGAGCCCTGCTGCGTGCCCAGGCAGCTGATAACAGCCACATGTAGGGTATTGCCGTACCCGGGAGAGCCAACATTACAGTTTATGAGGTGTATATCTCCGGTGGCGCATGCTGGGCACACTATACCGGACACTGAATTGGCATATATGTATAGAAAATTGCAAATTTCACTCTGCACCAACTGCTGCACATTATCTTTTACACAATACCTGTGGGGTCAAAATGCTCACTACACCTCTAGATGAATTCCTTAAGGGGTGTCGTTTTTAAAACGGGGTCACTTCTCGGGGGTTTCAACTGTACTGATACCTCAGGGGCTTCTGCACACACGACTTAGCACCAGAAAATTCCCAGTAGGCCACATGGTGGTCCTTTCCTTCTGAGCCCTCCCATGGGCCCAAACGGCAGTTTATCACCACAAATAGGGTATTGCCACACTCAGGACAAATTGGGCAACAAAATGCGGTATTTTATTCCTTGTGAAAATAAGAAATTTTGAGCCAAAACTACCTCTTATTGGAAAAAATATTTTTTTTTTAAATTCACAGCCCAATTCAAATAAATTCTGTGAAAAAACTGTGGGGTCTAAATGGTCACAACACCCATAAATAAATTCTTTGAGGGGTGTAGTTTCCAAAATGGGGTGACTTCTGGTGGGTTTCCATTGCTTTGATACCTTTGGGGCTCTGCAAATGCGACATGGCACCCGAAAACCAATCCAGCAAAATCTGGGCTCCAAAGAACACATAGCGCTACTTTCCTTATGAGGCCTCCCATGGGCCCAAACGGCAGTTTATCACCACAAATGGGGTATTGCCGCACTCAGGACAAATTGGGCAACAAATTGGGGTATTTTATTCCTTGTGAAAATAAGAAATTTTGAGCCAAAACTACCTCTTATTGGAAAAAATTACATTTTTTTTAATTCACAGCTCAATTCAAATAAATTCTGTGAAAAAACTGTGGAGTCTAAATGGTCACAACACCCATAAATGAATTCCTTGAGGGGTGTAGTTTCCAAAATGGGGTCACTTCTGGTGGGTTTCCATTGC
The DNA here is from genome assembly GCF_050947455.1 of Rhinoderma darwinii. Taxonomy (NCBI): domain Eukaryota; kingdom Metazoa; phylum Chordata; class Amphibia; order Anura; family Rhinodermatidae; genus Rhinoderma; species Rhinoderma darwinii. Next base: position 75,280 of record NW_027461930.1, on the reverse strand, counting down.
TTTGATACCTTTGGGGCTCTGCAAATGCGACATGGCACCCGAAAACCAATCCAGCAAAATCTGTGCTCCAAAGAACACATAGCGCTCCTTTCCTTCTAATACCTCCCATGGGCCCAAACGGCAGTTTATGGCCACAAATAGGGTATTGCCGTACTCAGGACAAATTTGGCAACAAAATGGGGTATTTTATTCGTTGTGAAAATAAGACATTTTGAGCCAAAACTACATCTTATTGGAAAAAAGTTTTTTTTTTTAAATTCACAGCCCAATTCAAATAAGTTCTGTGAAAAAACTGTGGGCTCTAAATGGTCACAACACCCATAAATAAATTCCTTGAGGGGTTTTGTTTCCAAAATGGGGTCACTTTTGGTGGGTTTCCATTGCTTTGATACCTCTGAGGCTCTGCAAATGCGACATGGCACCCGAAAACCAATCCAGCAAAATCTGGACTCCAACAAACACATAGCGCTCCTTTCCTTCTGAGGCCTCCCATGGGCCCAAACAGCAGTTTATCACCACAAATGGGGTATTGCCGCACTCAGGACAAATTGGGCAACAAAATGGGGCATTTTGTTCCCTGTGAAAATAAGAAATTCTGATCAAAAATTACATCTTATTGGAAAAATTGTCATTCTTTTAATTTCACAGCCCAATTCAAATACGCGCTGTGAAAAAACTACGGGGTCAAAATGGTAACAATAACCATAAATTAATTCCTTGAGGGGTGCAGTTTCCAAAATGGGGTCAGTTTTGGGGGATTCCTACTGTTTTGGCACCTCAACACCTCTCCAAACCTGGCATGCTGCCTAAAATATATGCTAATAAAAAAGCACCACCAAAATGCACTAGGTGCTTCTTTGCTTCTGGGGCTTGTGTTTTAGTCCACGAGCGCACTAGAGCCACATGTGGGACATTTCTAAAAACTGAAGAATCTGGACAATACATATTTAGTTGTGTTTCTCTGGTAAAACCTTCTTTGTTACAGAAAAAAAATAGAATAAAATTGAAATTCAGAAATAAAAACGAAATTTTCAAATTTCACCTCCACTTTGCTTTAATTCCTGTGAAATGCCTGAAGGGTTAAAAAACTTTCTAAATGCTGTTTTGAATACTTTGAGGGGTCTAGTTTTTAAAATGGGGTGCTTTATGGGGGTTTCTAATACATAGGCCCCTCAAAGCCACTTCAGAACTGAACAGGTACCTTAAAAAAAAGGCTTTTGAAATTTTCTTAAAAATATGAGAAATTGCTGTTTATGTTCTAAGCCTTGTAACGTCCAAGAAAAATAAAATAATGTTCAAAAAACGATGCGAATCTAAAGTAGACATATGGGAAATGTGAACTAGTGACTATTGTGGGTGGTATAACCGTCTGTTTTTCAAGCAGATGCATTTAAATTCTGAAAAATGCTATTTTTTCTAAATTTTCTCTAAATTTTGCAATTTTTCTCAAATAAAGACTGAATATATCGACCAAATTTTACCACGAACATGAAGCCCAAAGTGTCACGAGAAAACAATCTCGGAATCGCTTGGATAGGTTTAAGCATTCCGACGTTATTACCACATAAAGTGAAATATGTCAGATTTGAAAAATGGGCTCTGAGCCTTAAGGCCCAAACTAGGCTGCGTCCTTAAGGGGTTAAGTACAAAAGCTCATTTTTTGTTATTAAACCTTCTTCAAGAGCAAATTGTAACTTTCTGTTCAGTTTCTGAGTAATCTCAGATAGAGGGTTATCTTTCATTCGTCTATAGCTGGGTGAACCCAGTTGTCTTAGTATCTCACCAGTGTAGTATTCCTCATCCAAGAGCACCACATTACCACCTTTGTCGCTAGGCTTAATTATTATCCCTTTCATATCACAAAGTTCGTCAAGGGCCACACGTTCTCTTTGTGAGAGGTTGCGTTCAGTTGGTTTGGACCAGTCAATAGTACTTAGGTCCCGATCAATCCCTTCCATAAATGCTCTCACATAGCGATTAGAGGAAACTGGTGGCATAGTAAGACAAGTGGGTTTCAAATTAGTAAATTTTGGAATGATAATCTCATTAATATTACGATCCAATGATTCAATCTTTAGTTCTTCCAACGCACCTAGTGCTATTTCTTCCTCTGAAGTGAGGTTATTTTCAAATTCTTCAACCAGACCTTGCAGGGTCTCATCTGAAGGGGGGCCTGCTCCACGACTATGGTAGAGGCGTAAGAGGATTTTTCGCACAAAGAAATGAATATCCTTGTATACTTCAAACTCATTGCCGCCCGTAGACGGTACAAATGACAGGCCGCGATTCAGAAGAGAGACATGTGCTTGTGCTAGGGGGAAATCAGTTAGATTAATAACGTTATTTTCAAAGCCCAGAATTTCGTTTATATTGGTCTCTGACGGCTTCTCCCACGTGTGACTCTTCCCTCGTCTGGTTTTTCTTTTTCTAAAAAACCAACATGATTTACATTACTAGATTTTAGTGTGGTTTGGTTCTTTAGTGGGGGAATATTTCTACCACTCTCCTCCCTATCACTTGAGGTGTACTCACTAGTATCATAATCATATGAAGGTGCCCTTGCTCGTGTAGACTGTTGTCTTTTTTGTCGTGTCCGTTGATTTTTTACCCTGTTTTTCTCTCTATTGTTCGTATTACCCATTGGTTTAGTATTAAATGAGAAAATCTGATTATGTTCGAAATCCCAGCTATCCCTCTGAAATTTTTTCTTTTTACGCTCAGATATAACTTTCAATTCTATCTCAACCTCCTTTTTAAGGTTCATATTTAGTTTATCAAAGTCAGGGTGTGATTTAAATTCATCCAGCTTACTAACGCTGTCAGTGATCTCTGCATCAATCTTTTTAAGTTGTTCACCTTCCTCCTCTATAATCAAGGTCATCAGTCGTTTAATATGATCTAGTGTTTCATCATCCCATTTCTTCAGGAATTCCTCACTGCATAGGTGGCTTGCTGGTAAAATACGTCGTCTTAAGCCCCTGGGTGCTAGGTCCGAGCTCAAATATGTGCTCAGGCTTTTTACATCCCATTTTCTACGCAAATGGCTGAAAATTAATTTGCGATGTACTTTAAATAGCCCAAAGAGATCCCTCGTGGTTTCTTCCTGAAATTGGTTAAATTGACTATTCAGTGCTGCCGAAATTTCAGCATCTACAGTCTCATCCAACACATATGCCATATTTAAAAAAAAAAAAAAAGGGGGGGGGAAGAAAGGGGGGAGGGGGAGAGTCAATGGAGATCAAATAAATGCAAAATTGCCAAAAAAAAGGAGTGTCAATGACACAATACGGGACTGATTGTCCCAATGGGGGGGATTATTTCCCCCAGAGATCCCACAAAAGCAAAAGGGAGGTAAAAACAACCTCTATAGATACTATATATAAACAAAAAGAACAATGATCTCTGGACTAAAGAGCTCAGTATATGTAAATATATATATCTATATACGGTGCCAACCAGACATGGAAATGTGAGGAAAAGAAAAAACAAAAACCTGGTAAAAAAGGCACTCGGCTCAATAAAGTCGCAATTTAATTATCAAAAGTTTATTAATATATATGTAAAATTATGCAATCTTGCACAAAAACCTACAAACAGACATCACAAACCCGGCCGGGTAATGAATGGCAAATAAATCAGTTTTAAGAAAAATTCTCATTTAGCATGGCCATATAACAAATAGTATCAAGTAATAAGTTACTTCAATACAGGCCACACAAGTGGATGAATCAGATACAATGTAGTGAGTGGAGGCAACGTACTAACCAAGGTCATTTACAAATGACATAACATCCATGGATATAAGCGATCCTGCTGATCAGATAGCAGTATACAGATGGGTTTACTAGCAAGGATATACATGCAATGAATGCATAGAGCACATGAATAGATGCAAGAGTATATACTTATCAGTAGGTAGTATATGTGGAAGTCCATAGGGTTCTCTACAGATGAAAACGACCAAGTCACTCCATGAGAAGATAAAACTCTGGTGTCTCCTCAAAGCTCCAGTGTAAAGTAACTGCAGGCAGCAGATAGAGATCTGTCCACTCCGTGCCGTTCCTCTGTAACCTCCCAGCACAGGGAAAGATAATCATGCAGCAGGTGTGTCGACACTCCAACATGCGAGAGTCCACAGGACCGAATCCCCTCCTGGGACAAGCAAAAGCAGGGAGTGGCAAGTCAGAGCCGTATCCTCCACAGCAGGGCAAGTGCTAGCAATGCGTTTCCCAGCTTTGACAGCTTGTATTGCCAGTAAGGTTCACACTTAGGTGAAATATCCTTGTGTCCTTGTATCCAACTCAAAGGAGTCTTAACTCCAAATAGGAGGGCAGGAGTGCAGGAGTGCGCAGCTTCCCAGCTTTCCGTCCATTCATCATGTGCTACGTCCAAGTCTCATGCATAGTATCCATGTGGGTTAGTTACCTCCAAGTTGCCATTCACCGGTATGTGACGTCACAGAATTGCCAACATGTTTCGTCACAGACGTGACTTCCTCAGGGCGTGTATTACAACATCAGAACCAACCCTCTATATCAAGGGATTGTTAACCAATAGTATTTATCGAGTAGTAATACACCTATTAACCCTAGTGCTCCCAAATGGGACCAGGGTACTTAGTGTCAACAGTATATCATTATCAATAATACAATACAATGTATGTCTATAAAATTGTCTCCATTGACTGTCCCCATCAAAAATAAAAAAGACAAAATTAATTCAAAAAATATAATATAAATAAAAAAAAAAAAAACAAAAAAAAAAACAAACAAAAAAAAAAAAAAAAAAAAAACAATATTAAAAAAATGAAAAATAAGGCACATGCACCATCAAAAATAAAAAAGACAAAATTAATTCAAAAAATATAATATAAATAAAAAAAAAAAAACAAAAAGCTTTTTGGATCTCCTGATCAAGAAGGAAGAAAATAAGCTAGTAACCAGTACATTTAGAAAATCGACGGCTGGGAATACTCTATTAATGGCACAAAGTCATCACCCCAAATCCCTTATACGTGGCATACCAGTGGGACAATTCCTGCGATTACGCAGAAATTGTTCCGATCTAAGTACCTTTAAGCAGGAAGCTCAGGAGTTAAAGACACGCTTTAAACAGCGCGGCTATTCAACGAAATGTATTAAACGTGGATATAACAGAGCTTTACATACCAGTCGGGAAGCTCTCTTACATCCAACGGAATATAGGAAAATTAAGAAAAATAATACATCATCTCAACCATCCAGGACACAGGTGAGGTTTATCTCCAGATTTGGACTACACTGGGAGGAAATAAGGGAGATCTTAGAGAAAAACTGGCCACATCTCACGTTATGTGAGGAAATTAGGGAAATGATAGGTGATCATCCTAGTATGATATTTAGGAGAGCTCCGAATCTTCGTGACCTTCTTGTAAGATCAGAATTTAGAAGAGATGTAGACACTAAATGGCCCACACATAACCTGAAAGGGATGTTTAAATGTGGGACCTGTTCACAATGTAGATTTGTAAGGAAGAGTGATGTATTCTTTGATTCATCAAATCATCGTAAATTTAATGTCAGAAACTTCCTAAACTGTCGGTCATCTATGGTAGTTTACTTGATCTTTTGTCCCTGCAATAAGTTTTATGTGGGGAAGACTATAAGAGAGGTCCAGGTCCGGATTTCTGAGCATATAAGGGACATAAAAAATGGGGAAGAAAAGAGCCCATTAGCAATGCACTTTAAGGAATACCATCAACAATCTGCAGATGGCCTCAACTTTATGGCCATATACCAATTACCGAAAAACAATAGGGGGGGGAATCGAGATCGCTCCTTACTGCAAAAGGAGAGTATGTGGATTTACAATCTTAAATCACTGGCCCCTCATGGCTTGAACAATGAACTCAAGCTACAGATGTTCCTTTGATGCGGCCGGGGTCCCGAGACCCGGACCACATAATTGGTTTTCAGTGTGTGGCCCGGCTCTTGGGACCCGGGCCGCACCTAAATGTTCCTCCCCTTTGATTGGATAGCATTTGGGGATGACACCCCGACTGGCTTCCATATCTCTAGGGGGGGATATGTGCTCGTTATTCCTGACTATTGGCTCTCTAACTTTACAGCAGTGATCTCTGGTGCATGTGCCTTATTTTTCATTTTTTTAATATTGTTTTTTTTTTTTTTTTTTTTTTGTTTGTTTTTTTTTTTGTTTTTTTTTTTTTTATTTATATTATATTTTTTGAATTAATTTTGTCTTTTTTATTTTTGATGGGGACAGTCAATGGAGACAATTTTATAGACATACATTGTATTGTATTATTGATAATGATATACTGTTGACACTAAGTACCCTGGTCCCATTTGGGAGCACTAGGGTTAATAGGTGTATTACTACTCGATAAATACTATTGGTTAACAATCCCTTGATATAGAGGGTTGGTTCTGATGTTGTAATACACGCCCTGAGGAAGTCACGTCTGTGACGAAACATGTTGGCAATTCTGTGACGTCACATACCGGTGAATGGCAACTTGGAGGTAACTAACCCACATGGATACTATGCATGAGACTTGGACGTAGCACATGATGAATGGACGGAAAGCTGGGAAGCTGCGCACTCCTGCACTCCTGCCCTCCTATTTGGAGTTAAGACTCCTTTGAGTTGGATACAAGGACACAAGGATATTTCACCTAAGTGTGAACCTTACTGGCAATACAAGCTGTCAAAGCTGGGAAACGCATTGCTAGCACTTGCCCTGCTGTGGAGGATACGGCTCTGACTTGCCACTCCCTGCTTTTGCTTGTCCCAGGAGGGGATTCGGTCCTGTGGACTCTCGCATGTTGGAGTGTCGACACACCTGCTGCATGATTATCTTTCCCTGTGCTGGGAGGTTACAGAGGAACGGCACGGAGTGGACAGATCTCTATCTGCTGCCTGCAGTTACTTTACACTGGAGCTTTGAGGAGACACCAGAGTTTTATCTTCTCATGGAGTGACTTGGTCGTTTTCATCTGTAGAGAACCCTATGGACTTCCACATATACTACCTACTGATAAGTATATACTCTTGCATCTATTCATGTGCTCTATGCATTCATTGCATGTATATCCTTGCTAGTAAACCCATCTGTATACTGCTATCTGATCAGCAGGATCGCTTATATCCATGGATGTTATGTCATTTGTAAATGACCTTGGTTAGTACGTTGCCTCCACTCACTACATTGTATCTGATTCATCCACTTGTGTGGCCTGTATTGAAGTAACTTATTACTTGATACTATTTGTTATATGGCCATGCTAAATGAGAATTTTTCTTAAAACTGATTTATTTGCCATTCATTACCCGGCCGGGTTTGTGATGTCTGTTTGTAGGTTTTTGTGCAAGATTGCATAATTTTACATATATATTAATAAACTTTTGATAATTAAATTGCGACTTTATTGAGCCGAGTGCCTTTTTTACCAGGTTTTTGTTTTTTCTTTTCCTCACATTTCCATGTCTGGTTGGCACCGTATATAGATATATATATTTACATATACTGAGCTCTTTAGTCCAGAGATCATTGTTCTTTTTGTTTATATATACACTTGTATAACTTGGAGATCTTTCTCCTTATCACAGAACTATAACCTAGCGCCACTCCTGTTCAGAAGCGGTATATGGTATTACAGCCCGTTCCCATTAAAGTAAATGGAACTGAAGGGTAATACCAGATACAGACCATGAACAAAAGTGGCGCTGTTTCTGGGCTGTGTCTGGTATTACAGCTTATTCCCATTCAAAAGAACGTATTACCGGATAAAACCATTAGACAAGAGGGGCGCCGTATCTGGAAAAAATGCAGACCCTTTTTCTCTTTAAATTTGTCTTTATTAAGAATTTCGATGTCACAGCATATACAGATATTTCAAAACCATCTTATACAGATAAATCAGTGTAGACATAATTTTTATAAGCAAACAAAATATAGTATAACATAAACAACATTAACAAGAAATGTGATCAATGTGGATACACCGCATCGCATTTGAAATTGACATTCTGTGTCCAGGCTTTCCATACAGCAGAAAAGGAATCAACCGTATTTGCACCATAAGCAATGAGCTTTTCATACAGGTAGGTGGTATTTAGTAGTGAGATCACTTTCTCAAGAACTGGAGCCTTCGGGCTCTTCCAATGTCGGGTTATAACTAATTTAGCAAGGAGCAGGATTTTGCAGACCAAAATTCTACATTGTGCCGGTATATCCTGGATACCTATAGACAGTAAAGCCAGTCGAGGTACAGCAGGAAGTGTAAATCTTAATACATCAGATAATAATCGGAAGATATCTTCCCAATATGACTTCAATATAGGACAGCTCCACAGGGTATGGTATAGAGACCCTCTGCACCCACAATTTCTCCAGCAAGTAGACGGAGAACTCGGATACATAGAATGTAATCGGTCAGGTGTAAAATACCATCTCAGCATAATTTTCATAGCCGCCTCGAGATGAGAGCTACACCTGAGTGATCTATGATTTAAAGTCAGTGCACCTGTCCATTCCTTCTCAGTGAAGGAGGCACCCAACTCTCGTTCCCACACTCTAAAAGGATATGCCTTCTGAAAAACCGTATGGTCATGTAACAAGCTATAGATCGGCTTTAGACCTCTGGTGCCTTTTTGAAATATAGTAAATATCTGAGAATTATATCTGATTAGACCAATATTGGTACTGGACAAAAAATGTCTTATTTGTAAATATTTATAGAACTCACTTCGATGTAGCGAAAATTTAGCCGATAAATCCGTAAAAGACCTAAGGAGGTTATTGTCAATGAGCAAATACCTCGTCTAACCCATAAATTAATATTTAAGTCTGGTATAGCAGCGCTCATCATTTACAATGGTACATATGATCTTGGCAGACCTGTGTTTACCTCTGAGTTTCTATGGAAATAAGCCCAGCATACTAGTGATGACCTTGTGAAAGGAGAAATCTGGGTTGACTCTTTAATATTCCATAGATTAGCTATCAATAACGCTTTCAAATTGGTAGGGGAAGCCAAAAAATGTTCTATATGTACCCAGTGTTTAGCAGTATCCAGCGACCACCAGCATTTCATCTGAGAGACTTGACATGCTACAAAATATTTGTGTATATCGGGTACCCCCAAGCCACCTTTCGTCTTATCTTTAGTAAGCAGTTTGTATGAAATTCGTGGCTTGCGGTTAGCCCATATGAACGAAGAAACAACCCGACGTATGGAAATAAAAAAGGACCCTGGGACTTCAATAGGGAGCGTTCTAAATAAATAAGGAAGTCTCGGCAATAGGAGCATTTTAAAAGCCGCTATTCTGCCAATCAATGAAACTTCAAATGCTGAAAGTCGACATGCTTCAGTAGAGATAGCTTCTAGAAGTGGCAGATGATTAGCCTTATAGAGTTTTTGATGTGAGACAGTTAACGTGAGGCCCAAATACTGTATGTCCTCTGATTGCCAATCCAAAGGGAATCTATGTTTCAAAATGGAGAGTGGATCGGAGGTGATGTGAAAAGGTAGTATCTGTGATTTCTGTGTGTTCAATTTATACCCTGAGATATTCCCGAAGTCCTTGATAATATCGAGAGTTCTCCCTAACGATATGCCAGGGGCACTCAATGTAAGTATGACGTCATCCGCATATAAAGATATAACATGAGTATGATCTCCAATTTGTATACCCTTTACCAAGCTATTCTCCAGTATAACCTGCGCAAGGGGTTCAATAGATAGCACAAAAATTAGAGGGGATAAAGGGCACCCCTGCCTGGTACCATTAGTAATGGGAAATTCGTCTGACAGAGAGCCGTTAGTAAATACCCTGGCCGACGGGTCTGAGTATAAAGCTTGAATTTGCGGATAGAATATGTCCCGAGAAACCCATCCGCTTCAGCACGGAAAAGGCATACATCCAATTGATGCGGTCGAAAGCCTTTTCGGCGTCGAGCGAAAGTAAAATTGCAGGTATCTCTCGTGTGGATAGATAGTTAGTGATATTTAATACCCTTCTAGTATTATCAGTCGCTTGTCTACCTTTTATGAATCGCACCTGATCTTCCCTAATCAGATTCGGTAAAAGTGGAGCTAATCTAGACGCTAGCACTTTAGCATATATCTTCAAATCAGTATTTAACAGCGAAATAGGTCGAAAGTTTTGGGGAGCGTCTGGGCTCTTTCCGGGTTTGGGAAGGGTAACTATCAATGCGGACTGATTCTCTTTGGGGAATCTGCCAGTCAGACTCGCGTCTTGGTATGTCTGTCTAAGATAGATATTTAATAAGGATATTTTGGAAGGTTTTATAATATTCATTTGTTAACCCATCAGGGCCGGGTGATTTCCCCAAAGGAAGCTTTTTAATTACAGTCAGAATTTCTGCATCAGTAATAGGACAGTTAAGGGTGGACAGTTGGTCTAAGGTCAAAGTGGGGAGATTAATAGATTGTAAAAATTCCTGAATATTGTCTTCTGTCACCAGAGAAGATCCAGGCTCCTCCTTCAAATTGTAAAGCCACGAGTAGTAAGCCTTAAATTTGTTAGCAATTTCCCTCGGGTCATACACTTTTCCCTTTGCTCCTTCTGTTAATAGAAATGGGATTCTGGCTTTCGTATATTGCCGTTTAAGTCTGGAGGCCAATAGTTTACCCGCTTTATTGTTTTGAGAATAATAGTGGGAATTCGTTTTCCTAACCTTCTTGTCATATTTTTGTAGCAGGCACGCTCTTAACTGATTTCTCAGATCCATACGTTTCTCAGCGTGATCTGATGTTTGTTGGGTTTTATTTAGTCATTCTAGCTGTTTGATATTCTCTATAAGGGACAGCGTCTGTTTTGTCTGCTCCCTCCTGTCTCTATGCCCAAGTTTAATGAAAGTTCCTCTAATATATGCTTTATGAGCATTCCATAGAATATCTGAGCTAGTAACAGATGGGGCATTTAAGCTGAAAAATTCTCTGAGATCCCGTTCTATCGTAGATTTATGTGCAGAATGAGAGAGAAGGTATGGATTGCATCGCCAGAGATAGGTGTCTGGAGCCTTATGTTTTTCCTCTATGTGAAGTGTGATAGCCGGATGGTCAGACCATGTAATAGTTTCAATGGTAGAAGATTTAGACATAAACAGTAATGCTCTGTCCACCAGAAACATATCTAGCCTAGAATAACTATTGTGAACCGTAGAGAAATAAGAGTAATCCCTCTCCGTGCTATGTAAAACACGCCAGGCATCGTATAGTTCCTCCTTCCATAAACTCTCACCCAATGAATTGGGTTGTCTTCTCACACTAGAGGTAGTATCCAGGTTCGTATCCGTTATTGTGTTGAAATCGCCACATATAAGGAGTTTTCCCTGCCGCACTTTAGATATGAGGCGCATTACCTTATTAAAGAAGCGAATTTGACCCGTATTAGGAGCATAAACCGACACCACTGTATATATGACATTATTGAGGGAACAAACCCAAATAACATACCGGCCTGCAGTATCTATTTTCTCCTGGATAAGTTGGAATGCTATAGTATTTTTTACGGCTAGGAGAACTCCTCTGGATTTAGAAGTGAAATGTGATTGGTATATTACTGGGAAGCTAGGGTGTTTTATCCTAAACGCATCTTTCTGGATAATATGCGTTTCCTGGATGCAAAAAACATAACATGACAGATCCCGGGCTTCTGCCCACATAAATGCTCTCTTTTGCGGACTATTAAGACCTTTCACATTAAGGGATGCCATTTTTAACACCATTAGGATATGTCAATAAGTGCAGAGTAAGATTCTGGATGTTCACATTTAAGCTGGATATTACATGACAACAGACTATTTCCACCATCACTGTACCATATTGCAATTACAGCCTTGGAGAAAGAATTAGTTGATGCATCTTTCCACATAATGACTAACAGGAAAAAATAAACAAACATATAGAAAAACAAGCTGATATACCAGCAATAAAACAACATTTTGTTAGACCATAACAGCATTATAGCCGTCTTACAAGAGAGGGGGGTAGAACAGTCAGTGAGTTTCCTCAAGGTTTGGGAGAACCATCCCGAGGAAGCACCTGTAATATAGCGAGAGTACCTCAACGGTGTGGGTGCTTTGGAGAACCAGCAACACGCCATTCATTCGTGATACGTTTAGGAGCTGTTGGCAGAGGAGCTTGTCTTGATGAAAGCGGGATCTTCCATTGGTGTAATAATGCAGAACCTTCTTCCAGTGTTCTAACGATGTGTAGAACATTATTTCGGGTGATGAGCAGGCGAACCGGGAAACCCCATTTATATAAAACTTTCTGATCTCTCAATGCTGAAGTAATAGGGGATAGTTGGCGTCGGAGTTGCAAGGTAGTAGAAGATAGATCAATATATAGAGTGACCATCTGATAAGGTTCCGGCAGGCGATTCATCTTCCTAGCCGCATACATCAGGTTTTCCTTAGTTTGGAAAAAATGGACACGAACCAAGACATCCCTTGGAACATGTTCTCCCAAATGCTTAGGACGTGGCACCCGGTGTGCTCTATCAATAATCAAGTCCTGCGGGGTACAGTCAGGCAGTATGCATTTTGCAAGAGATTGAATATATAGGGTCAGATTTTGTGGCATAACCGATTCAGGGATACATCGAAACTTCACGTTATTGCGCCTTGATCTATCCTCCAAGTCGGCAACTTTAGCACGTAATTGTTGTACTTCCGTTTCAAGGCCATAATGAGCGTCTATGAGATCATTATGTGAGGTGGCAAACGACCCCATTTTGGTTTCCATGTGGTTATCCCGGTTCTCCTCTTCTTGTAAAGATGTGGAAATAGGATGTGTAAGGTTGGCAAACCCCGCTTGCAGAGATTGGCGTAAGGCCTGCAACATATGTTTCATGGTGGCTTCTGTAACCGCCATATTGGAAGCCGGCAGTTCATCAAACCCGTCAGGGAGCTCATTTGCAACAGATAACAGTGGTGAGGGTGTATCTCTCACCTGTGCCAGGAGGGTATCTTGCGGCTGTATCCTCGGTCTCCGTGATTCAGGACTACACGGCCGAGGAGATGAAGAAGTTGACGAGGCCCCATCCTGTGAGCGGCGCCGGACAACGCCCTGTTGTTCTGAGGTATGTGTCCCTTCACCTGATATATGTCGGTCTGGGATGCCTCTTAAACGGGAGGGAGGTAATACTGACGATCTCGATCTAGGAGGTAAGGATGTACTCCTCCTAGCGTGTACAGCGTCCTCATCCTCTCCCTGCTCTGAATGTTCCAGTGCAGGCTCCGAAGTCAGAGACTCTGCGTGTGAGTCTTCCCCGGCGCCATCTTGGATTCTGCCCGAGGTCGCGGGAAAGAAGAAATATAGGAGTTTCTCCGGTTTCTTCAGCGGTCTCTTCCTTCTAGGCATCGTAAATAAGCAGTAAACCGGGTGTAGCCAGAAAAAAAGAGTTTAAATCCGTTGAAAGTCGCTTTAGTTGCTTAACGGTGCAGGAGCTAAGCACTCACATAGCCATCCAGTTCGGCAGTCAGGCCACGCCCCCCAGACCCTTTTTCTAATCTTGGACAGCCCCTTTAAGGGAACACTTCAGACAACACTGATAGACTGTTAGACTAAATCCACACCCATCACGAATCCAGAAAATTTTGGTGCGAATTTGCTTTCTGCTACCAAAAACAGTGTGCATTAGCCGCTGTAGATTTTCCTGCGAATTTCACTTAGAAGCTAAAATAAAGTAAAAAACTTTAGACTTTGTAAGACTGGCATGGAGCTGCTTGGACCCCGTGCCATGAAGCTCCTGGGGCACAGTGATTGTACAGATATTAATGCCAGAGGAGGTCTGTACTCTGCAGTTATTGAGTCAGCAGAGTGTTGGCGACTTTTATACACTAAATGCCACAACACTCGGCGCCCGGCTGTGTAACTTTACGTGGTCTCCACTTCGTGGCTGAGTTGCTGAGGCTCCTAAACACTTCCACTTTACAATAATATCACTCACAGCTGATAGTGGAATATCTAGGAGGGAAGAAATATCACACACTGACTTGTTACATCGATGACGTCCTATTACAGGACCGCGCTGGGATTCAGTGATGTCTTTACAATGACCCATTCTATCACAAATGTCTGTAAAGGCGACTGCACGGCGAGTTCTGGATTTATACACCTGTGGGACTGAATGAAACACCGGAATTCAATGATTAAGAGCTGGGTCCCAATACTTTTGTCCATATAACCTCCGATTACATATTTGATGTAGACTCAAAATATACATGTTAGCGATCAATTCCAGAAATACGATTTATTGGTAATTCGCCTTCCATTACTCACCACTGATATCATCTATATTATCCGTCATTACTTCTATACCGAGAATCTGATTTATGATTTCATTACTTGGGATGGGAAGTAATGCTCAAAAACAAAAGCTGTGTGAACATGTCCTAAAGGTTCCCAAACACATAACATAAAAAAGTCAGAGGACTATCTAATGTGTATGGGGGTATCCTGACCCCCCCCCCCCCCCCCGGTGGCAGATGTTGGGCAGGAAAACGATAGATCTAACATGCCCGATCCCTTGTTTTCCCAGGAGATAAGTAGGTGGCAGAGGTGGCTCGGCCGAGTCAAGGGTGCACGTACAGTATATGAGGGAGTCAAAAAGAATAGTTGTCGATCGACCGACAGCCATTGTATGTGTTTGGGCAGCCAGAGGCATTTTTATTTCTTTTTTGATATTCTCAACACCTATAGAATACAGATTACTGGATTTTTCATGGTTTTGGTTTTGGATTATCAAATTGTCCTGGGTCCTCCAGGGACATTTCAAGGATATTTTTCCCATGACAGACCATATTGATTATACAGGATATAAAATAAAACTGCTCAGCGGGGTCTGACCACCCGGACCTCCAACAATCTTGTTAATGGGAGTTAATGAGAGATAAGGAAACAGGTTTTGATATAATTCCCAATGACTGGAGCGGCAATTCTTTTGATGATAAATCTAATCAATAAGCAATAAAAGTATGTAATGGGAAAAGAGATAGATAGATAGATAGATATGAGATAGATAGAGAGAGAGAGAGAGAGATAGATAGATAGATAGATAGATATGAGATAGATAGATAGATAGATAGATAGATAGATAGATAGATAGATAGATAGATAGATAGATAGATAGATAGATAGATAGATAGATAGATAGATAGATTGTATAGATAGATAGAAATCTATCTATACAGAGAATGTTTTATGAGTGTAACTGTATTTTTTTTCACTGTAATCTTCTGGCAGCAATTCTCCCGAGTCTCTTCTTCTCCTCAAACTGAAACAATGTTTGAGGAGAAGAAAAGAGGCAGGAGATTTACTGCCAGAAAAGTCAAAATAAAACAAATGTGGTCGCTGTGATAGGTTTTCACAGCGACCACATGTTCAGGGACCATCAGATTGGTCCCTGATACTCTGCCCAGTGCCCAGAGCTGTTGGTAACAGCGTGGGCACAGGGCTGTGTGCACGCGATCGCGTGCACACTGTTTTCTATGCAGAAATGCATGTGATCGCTGTGATTGGTTGTCACAGCGATCACATGTTCAGGGGCCAAAAGATTGACCCCTGACATTCTGCCCAGTGCCCATGGCGTTATCTACAGGGGGACTGTGTGGTGTTATCTACAGGGGGGACTGTGGTGTTATCTACAGGGGGGACTGTGTGGCGTTATCTACAGGGGGGACTGTGTGGTGTTATCTACAGGGGGGACTGTGGCGTTATCTACAGGGGGGACTGTGTGGCGTTATCTACAGGGGGGACTGTGTGGCGTTATCTACAGGGGGGACTGTGTGGCATTATCTACAGGGGGACTGTGTGGCGTTATCTACAGGGGGGACTGTGTGGCGTTATCTACAGGGGGGACTGTGTGGCGTTATCTACAGGGGGGACTGTATGGCGTTATCTACAGGGGGGACTGTGGCGTTATCTACAGGGGGGACTGTGTGGCGTTATCTACAGGGGGGACTGTGTGGCGTTATCTACAGGGGGGACTGTGTGGCGTTATCTACAGGGGGGTCTGTGTGACGTTATCTGCAGGGTGGGCTGTATGGCGTTCTCTGCAGGGGGGCTGTATGGCGTTATCTACAGGGGGGCTGTATGGCGTACTCTACTGGGCGATGTATGGCGCTATCTACAGAGAGAGAGAGAGATAGATAGATAGATAGATAGATAGATAGATAGATAGATAGATAGATAGATAGATAGATAGATAGATAGATAGATAGATAGATAGATAGAATATGTGACTCCAGCGGCCGGTACATTATATATATATTAGGATTGTACACAGATATTATCCAGTCTTATTTGTTTTGGCTTCTGTACTTTACAATTATCCCTAATAAGTGGCGTTCTGCCAAGGAGTTATCCCTGTGCGGCACCTGCCCCTTACATGCCCACTCCCTGCCCGCTGGCAATGTCCTAATTATTTAATAGACGGAGCATTATGTTGGCTCAGCATTTTACAACAATCACTTACACGCTTCTGATCTGCCCCATCACATCACATCCCGGGGTCCTCATTACACTGTTTTTTACATGTTTTTGGTAAAATGTTTATATTAGGCCTCATGCAGACGACAGTAGCCATGTGCACGGCCGCCATTTTCGGGTCGGCCACGGAGTGACAGCTGCGAGCCTCCCGCATATCGCATATTTTAATGAGCCCGGACCGCAGAAAGAACGGGCATGTCTTATTACGGCCGTCTTCTGCGGTCCAGGCTCATAGAAAATAATGGCCGTGGCCATGTGCACGGCCGCGATTTGTGGGCGGCTCGAGGCCTTATGTTTTTGTTTTTTTCTGTTTCTGGAAAAGCTGGGTGAGAACGACGGCCTCCATAAGGGTTGTTACCCAACTTGCCTAGACCCCTGAAGGGTAAACCTACCTAATAATGCAGCAGTATAACAGCAGGGGCAGGGTCACTGTATAATTAGGCAGACTTGTCATTCAGGAGACTGGGAAAGCTGGGTGACAACCAGTACAGCTGCCATTACAGCGCACATAGGACTTGTCACCCAGATTTATTATGTTCCTGAATGGTAAATCTCTCTGATCGGCAGCACAAATGTTTCTGTAAGAATTTATGGGGCCTCATAGCAAAGAGAAAAATAGCGCCCCCTTCTGATGCTGGATGAGACCACGACACCCCTGACCACTTAGCACAGAGGGTCTCGCTGCTTATTTGCCGTCATCCGACTTCCATTATCATTTACAATAAAATGATAGAAATAAAACAAACACTGGAATGATAAAGAGATGGAAACCCCGAGATCTGATCACCCCAAATAACCTGCTCAGGAAGGGGTTAAACAGCAACGTCCATCAAACAACTGTGATTTCAGATATCAGATCCTTCATGGCACATTGATAGTTAATAATATGTCAAATTATAAAAGAAATGTCCTGATACAGGATAGAAAATGATATAACCTCTAATCCCAATCCCAATATTAAGAGAAATATAACCCGTCCCTGCAGATTATCTCCACAGCTTCATGTTATAAGCAGAATTACAGCAAACATATAATAAATGCAGTCTAGTGAAATAAGAGTCATGTCCCTTTAAATTTACTGTTAAATACATCACTGAGCAGCAGCCAATGGGATCGCTGGATTTGAATTTGAAACAACAACCGCTCAGTGGTCCTCAGTCTGTTACAGGACAACGACGAGTGAAGTTGGACGTCGGTGAGTTCCCCCAAAATGTGATATAACTGACCCCCATTTATCTCATCCCCCATGTTACTGGTTACTGCTGGTAACTGTCACTAGGGGGAGCTGTCACATTGTATTTATATTACCGCCAATAACTCCTATATAACCTGTATAAATATGGAAATTGTGTGCTCCCCCTAGTGGTGGCTGCAGGCAGCCAGCATTTTATCATTTATTCTGTGGCTGTGTGATGGGAAGCGTCTGCTGGAACTGGTTATATAGGACCCTCTGCTGCCAGTAATGTTTATTAGGGACTCTCTGCTGCCAGTAATGTTTATTAGGGACCCTCTTCTGCCAGTAATGTTTATTAGGGGCTCTGCTGCCAGTAATGTTTATTAGAGACTCTCTTCTACCAGTAATGTTTATTAGGGACCCTCTTCTGCCAGTAATGTTTATTAGGGGCTATGCTGCCAGTAATGTTTATTAGGGACGCTCTGCTGCCAGTAATGTTTATTAGGGACCCTCTGCTGCCAGTAATGTTTATTAGGGACTCTCTGCTGCCAGTAATGTTTATTAGGGACCCTCTGCTGCCAGTAATGTTTTTTAGGGACTCTCTGCTGCCAGTAATGTTTATTAGGGACTCTCTGCTGTCAGTAATTTATTAGGGACTCTCTGCTGCCAGTAATGTTTATTAGGGACTCTCTGCTGTCAGTAATGTTTATTAGGGACTCTCTGCTGCCAGTAATGTTTATTAGGGACTCTCTGCTGCCAGTAATGTTTATTAGGGGCTCTGCTGCCAGTAATGTTTATTAGGGACGCTCTGCTGCCAGTAATGTTTATTAGGGACTCTCTGCTGCCAGTAATGTTTATTAGGGGCTCTGCTGCCAGTAATGTTTATTAGGGACGCTCTGCTGCCAGTAATGTTTATTAGGGACTCTCTGCTGCCAGTAATGTTTATTAGGGACCCTCTGCTGCCAGTAATGTTTATTAGGGACTCTCTGCTGCCAGTAATGTTTATTAGGGACCCTCTGCTGCCAGTAATATTTATTAGGGGCTCTGTTGCCAGTAATGTTTATTAGGGACTCTCTGCTGCCAGTAATGTTTATTAGGGACTCTATGCTGCCAGTAATGTTTATTAGGGACTCTCTGCTGCCAGTAATGTTTATTAGGGGCACTCTGCTGCCAGAAATGTTTATTAGGGATGCTCTGCTGCCAGTAATGTTTATTAGGGACTCTCTGCTGCCAGTAATGTTTATTAGGGACACTCTGCTGCCCGTAATGTTTATTAGGGACTCTCTGCTGCCATTAATATTTATTAGGGACCCTCTGCTGCCAGTAATGTTTGTTAGGGACGCTCTGCTGCCAGTAATGCTTTTTAGGGACTCTCTGCTGCCAGTAATATTTATTAGGGACCCTCTGCTGCCAGTAATGTTTATTAGGGACTCTCTGCTGCCAGTAATGTTTATTAGGGACTCTCTGCTGCCAGTAATGTTTATAACCGACCCTCTGCTACCAGTAATGTTTATTAGGGACTCTCTGCTGCTAGTAATGTTTATAAGGGACTCTATGCTGCCAGTAATGTTTATTAGGGACTCTCTGCTGGCAGTAATATTTATTAGGGACCCTCTGCTGACAGTAATATTTATTAGGGACCCTCTCCTGCCAGTAATGTTTATTAGAGACTCTTTGCTGCCAGTAATGTTTATTAGGGACTCTCTGCTGCCAGTAATGTTTATTAGGGACTCTCTGCTGGCAGTAATGTTTATAAGGGACTCTCTGCTGCCAGTAATGTTTATTAGGGACTCTCTTCTGCCAGTAATGTTTATTAGGGACTCTCTGCTGCCAGTAATGTTTATTAGGGACCGTCTTCTGCCAGTAATGTTTATTAGGGACTCTCTGCTGCCAGTAATGTCTATTAGGGACTCTCTGCTGCCAGTTATGTTTATTAGGGACCCTCTGCTGCCAGTAATGTTTATTAGGGACTCTCTGCTGCCAGTAATGTTTATTAGGGACTCTCTGCTGCCAGTAATGTTTATTAGGGACTCTCTGCTGCCAGTTGTAATGTTTATTAGGGGCACTCTGCTGGCATTATTTATGTGTGGGCATTGCTGGCATTATTTTTAATGAGGGGCGGTCTGCTGGAACTGTTTATAGGGTCACTCTTCTGACGCTGTAAATGGGGACTCTTTGGTTGATGTTTTGGGGTGTATTCTGTACTTGTGAATGGAATTAACATAGACAAAATATTCATGTCATATATCTTTATAGGGCAGCAATGAAATCCCATATACCATATGTATTTGTGTCCAGTATTACTTATATTCCTCCTCCTATACGGCTACAAATACCAGTACAGGCCACACTCCAATGTATTATCACTGTCTGTATATATATATATATGAGAGTACAAAGCCCAAAATACAGTAAAATCCACCGTGGAGAATGTTACATGAAGATTTCCAGAGATA
The DNA here is from genome assembly GCF_050947455.1 of Rhinoderma darwinii. Classification (NCBI taxonomy): domain Eukaryota; kingdom Metazoa; phylum Chordata; class Amphibia; order Anura; family Rhinodermatidae; genus Rhinoderma; species Rhinoderma darwinii. The sequence goes on along the minus strand of NW_027461930.1, from coordinate 55,127 downwards.
AATGTTCTATAATGTCAAGATGTAAGAAATAAACACCGCAGAAAACGATGATCGCTCATGATAAAGAGATTCTCCCACCAGAAACATTTCTCACCTATACACCGGAGGGGCCATACATGTTTAATCACTGCCGGGACCCCCACGATCAATAGTACTGGGGTCCCCAGTATCCGTTTCTCCAGAGGCATATTGTGAAACTCCTGGGGCCCAGTGTGATATTTATAACAGGGCCCCCATCTACTATGTGATGTTTGTCATACTGGTGTCTTCTTTTTTAGCCTCTGGTCCCCTCAGGTATCAGGGTCTGGGTACTACTGCTACCTCTGCACCCCTATAGCTACGCCCCTGCTCTCCTCCACAACCGGACGACCGCAGTGTGGAGGAGATTGTAAAAAGAGATGCAGCCGCACACTGACACCTCATACAAGATCTATGGGAGCTATAGGACCGCCAAGCGCTGCACTGCCCAGATTATGGCGCTGCGTGGTCTGTACTTGTGCACTGCTATTACTTATGGGTTATAGATCATGTGACCTGAGGCACCAATCACAGGCCACAATTTTGAAGCTACCGTATGTAATTGGCGTCCCAAACAATTAATTATTCAACTCAGTATTTTGGATCTTTTTAGATGAAAAAAAAATATATATATTTTTGGACATTCACTATTAATACATGTGGAAAGTTGCAGGATTTTGGGTCTTTATCAGATCTGGGACGACATCTCTTTTTTGTGTTTCAGATTGTGATTTGGATTCTACAGTTCAGGACGGGTACAGGATGGCAGCGGGCAGCAGATCTCTGGAGGTCAGTGGCTTCATTGTCCTGTTTTTTCCTTCCCTGTGATGGACATGTAGCAGGAGACTTGGATCCAGCAGGAGAGGTCCATGTGGCCGGCTGTCCACTCAGACAAGTAGCCGCTTATTGAGTAAGAGCCCCGGACAGGTAACAAGTCCACAAATCACTGGCTGCCCATTTGTAAAACTGACCCCTTGTCCTACTGTCCATTCCTGAGGAGGGATAAGAGGTCACTTACTGGATTCTCTTCTCTTTAGGACATCTATCGGCAGCAGGAATCCGCTTTTGGACTTAGACCCTTCATAAGTGAGTTTTTTTTAATAATTAGACTTTACCACAAGAAAGTGATTGATAGATGATCTCAAAATACAGTAAAATTCCTTTGTATCTGATAATCCCTAAAATGTGGTCATTTAGCACAGAACTGTACTATAATGTGGAAGACTGAGCAGAGAGAACCAGTAAGGAAATTGAAGATTGAAACTAAGATTTCTATACTTTTCTATGCCCGTCCAATAATCCAGAATATTTTAAAATAAAGCACCTTTCATGTTCCATTGATGACAGATTAAAGGAATATTTTTGTAATGTTATGTTATGGTTTATGGTGTCGTTTTATGACTGATCCCATTATCTGGTTGTTTTCTCTCTTCAGCTTACCCCAGCACCACGGAGGAGAGAGATCTACAGCGCCTGATCTACTGCACGAAATTCTTACCATCCCCAATCTTCAAGATGGAGGTCAGTGATCATACTGGTTATTATGTTCTCTCTATAACAGATTTATCCATGTTCTTTCTATAGATGGAATAATGTTATTGGAATGTTTCAATAGACAATTGACTGAATATTTTATCTTCTTAGCGCCTCATGCCAACGAACCGCGAAGCTCAACGGAAATATCTGCCATGGCCGTGGGATGAAGAAGAGCCTAAACCTACATCAAGCCATCTGTGTGAGGATCTGAAGGAAGAGGAGGTCAAGAAGGAGGAAGGAGAGGCAGAAGAGCGCGAGGAGGAACAAGTGCAAGAAGACCATGAGGAGGAAGACAAGGAGGAGGAAGACAATGAAGTGGAAGACATGGAGGAGGAAGACAAGGAAGAGGAAGACAATGAAGTGGAAGACATGGAGGTTGATGAGAAATCAGACAACGAGGATGAAGAAGAAGAGAATGTGGTTGAAGAGAAAGAGGAGGATGAAGAGAAAGAGGAGGAGGAGGAAGAGAAAACGGTTAAAGATGCGATGAGAAGAATTCAGTGTCGGACAGGAAGAAGAAAGAAAATCCGCCAGCATTCCTTCCTCCATGATATGATGAAGAACATCAGAGGGAAGAGGAACATCATCTGGACCATCCTCCTCAGACCTATGAGAAGATGAAGACTTGTATGGAAACATCTTAACTGTTATTACATCAACAGCAACAACAGTAATATTATTAATATGATAATAATAATAATATTAATAATTGTTAGATTAAAAAGGTCAGTCATATTAATATTGGTAGCAAGAGTGCAGTAATATTAGAAATAGTATAATAATAAGAGAGTAATAACAAAAATAATTATATAATAATAGCAGCAGCTTTGATCCAGGGTTCTCGGACTGATCGCCTTTTCCCGGGGTCAAGAAGGAATTTTCCCCCTGTGACATGAATTGGCTCAAATTGTCCAGGGTTTTTCGCCTTCTTCTGGATCAACAGCTTTAGGAATAGGGATATAATAAATATAAATAAGAAAATAACAATAAAAATGTTAGTAATATTAGTAGTTCTATAGTAGTAATAAGATTATATAAAAAATAGAATAGTCTCAATAAACTAATAATTATAGTATAGTCTTATTAAAAATATGCAATAAAAATACCACTATAATAATAGTAATAATAATAATAATAATAATAATAATAATAATAATCTTATAATAACAAATTAATATAATAATAACATATTTAGGTAAATTAACTATAAAATATAGTAAACTATAATATTTAGCAGCGAGTTTGATCCAGGGTTCTCGAACTGATCGCCTTTTGCCGGGGTCAAGAAGGAATTTTCCCCTTGTGGCACGAATTGGCTGAATGTGTCCAGGGTTTTCGCCTTCTTCTGGATCAACAGCTTTAGGAATAGGGACTTAGATATTAGTGATAGCAATAGTAGTATCATTATATTATTATTAACAACACCAAAGTAATACTAACAATATAATAATTTAAATACATTTCATTATAATTTAGGTTAATTAACTGTAATAATTAGTAAACTGTAATAGGAATTAGCGGCTTTGATCCAGGGTTCTCGGACTGATCGCCTTTTCCCGGGATCAAGAAGGAATTTTCCCTTGTGGCATAAATTGGCCGAATGTGTCCAGGGTTTTTCGCCTTCTTCTGAATCAACAGCTTTAGGAATAGGGATCTCATAGTGTTAGGGTAATAATGATAGCAGTAATATAATTCTAGTAATATTATATTAATAATTATAGGGTAATAATGGTAGGAAATAAATTACAATTTATAAACATAACTTTGAGTCTTCTCCTTTTTTTTCTCTTGGAAAGTACTGATTCTACTTGCTGGCAGGGAGTCTTAAAGGCAATGTTACCTGGGAAAATGTATACAAAATACCGGTACTCCAGAAGGAGGAAAACGGTCTGTCTAGTGCCACCTATAGGTGACTATTCTGTAACCTAATGCCCGATACTTTCTAGAGACTTGAAACAAGATTTGGGTTAATAGCCAAACTAGAGACACCCAATTGTAGGCAGCACAATTGAGTGAGTTTCCTTTGAAGCAGCTCTGGGAAGGTACTGATTCTCCTTGGTTAGACATCGACAACAGGGTAGTCATCTATAGGTGGTTCTATAGAGACAGCTTGCCCTTTTTCCCCCGTATTGAATAAAAAAAAGTTACCTGTGGTAGGTTAGCTATAGGTTCGGGACAGATGTTAGATAGCATAGCTGCAAGATCAGACTACATAGGGTTTACTTGTAGTCTGTTACCATGGAGACAAAGGCCTGACATAAAACTACATTTTTAATCAGGACTATTTGCAAAGTTGCTTAATTTTACATTTTAGATGCTTTGGGACAGTACAAAACATGGTGGTGAAGGTGTACATAGCCTTTAAACTCAAAATATCCGCATATTTATTATAATCCTAATATTCATTAGTTCTAGTTTTAGCTTTAAACATTTAATTTTTAGGGCATCAAACTTCTATAAAGAATTAGTAGAAAACAAAATATTTTTTTGGAGGATGCAGCTTTGTTTTTTTTGATACAGAGCTCCATACATATAGTTCTAGAGGTCAATAATGTGAGAAAAAGCAAAAAACACGGCGCCACATAGTGCAGGTTACCCAGGTATGGAGTGGTGTACAAGAAGAGTGGTACTCACCTGGTAACGGATGGTAGAAGGCAATAAAGGATAAAGGTACAGCTGCTGCCAGGACTCGGGACCGGTGATTCAAATGAACGACCGCGAAGGTTATGCTGGTATAGCAGAAAAAGGAGTCACCGCGGGCGCTGCTGTACTTCAATGGAACCAAAATGCTTGGAAGGTTCAGATCGTTGGTAATAATGTACGGAAGAGTGTAAGAATAAATGGAATTTACTAATAATATGAATAGTAAGCTTAAGCAGCCCGAAAATTACTGGATCTTTAAAATGAAGACCCTCCAACCGGATGGCCTTAATGATATATCCGAATCCACTCTTGATTAGTATATCACTTTATTATTTATCATTTAACTTTGTGTTTTCTGCGGTTAAACATCATTGATTATCAACTTATCATTATATTATTGTGTTTACGAAGGTATATTACACTTATTCTGGTGATTTTCTTGTACATTATGATGCTACTTCTTCTGTCATATTTTTGTTTTTGTTTTATTCTTTAAATTCATTACTATTGACATTTATATTTATTTTCATTCATTTTCATTTTTCACAGTTATATTATATATTTTTTTGTACATTATGATGCTACTTTCCGGTTATTTATTTTTTTTATTTTTTTTTATTTCATTATTATTTTATATTTCATATTTCATTTTATTTTATTCATTTTCCATTATTATCATCCATTATCATTATTATCATTTTTGTCTTTATGCCTCTACTTATTAATGATCATAAATTCCTGTACCTATGATATCGATTTCACTGTATCACCTAATACATTTTAGCCCTGCCGACTTTACATTTCAGTGTATCTCATATATATCACTTTTATACATAACCCGTTTACCATGTTACCAGTTAATTTCGTATACATTTTTGATGCTCCCCCCCTCAGATATATTATTCATTATGTTCCCTTTTTGAATTTCATTCATGACACATTGCTTTCTCCTTATTTCGTTTTGTCATCTATTACAATTTATCGGCTTTGCCGACTTTGTTTTAATTTATAAGACTATTACCTCTCTGTCATTTCCCGACAGTTCTGTTAATTTTTTTCTACTGTTTTATTATTCATATGGACATTTCTTTCTATGAAAATAATTTTTTTCCTATTGCCGATGTATTACCACCTTTACCTTTATATATATATATATATACATTTTTTTATATATATATATATATATATCATATATAATGTTTTATATTCTAATTTATTATACAATTTTGGCTATTTAATATTTCTGAAATCTAGCCTGCCTCAACTAGTGGGTTGTTTTATTCCCATTTCCTTATATGTATATCGCCGCTTTGAATCATTGCCGACATTATGGTTATCATTCTGTTAATTATATAAATTCTGGTACATAAAGGTTAGTACCTTTGTACTATACACCGGATTTTGTAGTCCATACCTATATATTTTTAATTACTTACATTTTTAATTACTTACATTATTATTCTATATTATCGGGCAGCCTTTTTTTTCAGTGTCGCTTCGGCACACATTACGTACTACATTTCAAACCTTCTTAATTACATGGTTTTCATTATGTTCTCTTTTCATACATTTTAAACTCTTCTTTCTCTATTCATTTTTTATTGTTTTTATTATATGACATACTTTTACTGTTTTTGTGTGTTTCTCCGGTCCTGTGTATTTTGAACTTTGAACTGTGACGTCACTTAAACACCTTGACCCCGTTCACATTGGCGGGTTTTTCAACATCAACATGGCTATTTAAACAGTGACTTTTTGTTTGTTCATCCATGACCTGATGAAGATGCCAGTACGGCATTGAAACGCGTAGTCATATTATTAATAAATTCCATTTATTTAAAAAAAAAAAAAAAAAGTCATATTATTAATAAATTCCATTTATTCTTACACTCTTCCGTACATTATTACCAACGATCTGAACCTTCCAAGCATTTTGGTTCCATTGAAGTACAGCAGCGCCCGTGGTGACTCCTTTTTCTGCTATACCAGCATAGAGGTCAATAATGCAATTTTTCAGCCACCACTAGGGTCTTACCATATACAAATGTATACACCTCCAAATAAATAAGTGCGAAATATGCTCCCTCTAGTGGTGACTTTAGGCAGCTAGAATTTAATCACATTAAAGGGGTTGTCCACTACCGGACAACTGATGATCTATCCACCGGATAGGTCAACAGTATATGATCTGTGGGGGTCTGACACCCGGGCCCCAGACGGATCAGCTGCTCCGGCTGCCTGCAGGCATCAGATGTCATTGCACAGTATGCAATGTACGGGACTGGAAGCAGTTGGCTCCATACATTGCATAGTGGCCGAGCTGCAGCTCTGCTCCTATTCACTTGAATCGGCCGCTATTTCGTGACCGGAGCCATCTGCTTCCGGCATGGACGTCCGGTGCCCGCAGGCAGCTGTAGCAGCTGATCGGTGCGGGGTCTGGGTGTCAGACCCCCACTGATCATATACTGATGACCTATCCATTGGATAGGCTGTCTGGTAGTGGACAATCCCTTTAAGGGTAATTCAACAAAACAGTCCCCTTTGTAAATGTATCCCCTGGATATCCAGCTCCTAAAGCTACCCACGGTCACCTACAGACAGTACATGAGTCAGTATAACTAGAGGTACAATTTAAAGGGGCTTTTAAAGTGGCCTGATTTGAGTCTGCAATAAATTAGCGGACCACCCAGGGTTACAGTCTTTAGAAGGTTCCTTTAGTAAACTCTGCAGAAAAAAAAGAAGTAAATTTGTATGGGATATAGGAGCCTGTAGATGCAAAATGCCTGGGGCCTTAAAGGGAACCTGTCACCAGCATTTCACCTATTGAACTTTACTTGTCCCTCACTGGCCGCTGCTATAAAAAGTTCATTGGCGTTATCCCCTATCCTAAACTCCTCCTCCGACTGTAAATAACGGTCTGCAAACATTTTGCGCCTTTTATCGTAATAATCCGGTGTCCATTTGTAAGCACACACCAGAAGAGGATGTCAATGCACAAGCAAGGATTGTGTGTGCTGGGGGAAGGCGATGAGCTGTCAATCAAAAAGTAAGGAGGCGGGTAAACTCTGAAAGACTTGAGGAATGAACATATGACTCTTTTCAAAGGAAGATCTGACTCTTTTCAAACGAAGATTTGACTCTTTTATGCTCATTAGCATACGGTGTGGGAACACTTAAAAGCTGAATACTAAAGCTACAGAGCAGAATATGAAGACAATTATAGGTTATATAGAAATGATTTTTCACCCATTACCACCTGGTATTGCTGGTTTAATAGGTGAAATGCTGGTGACAGGTTCCCTTTAAGCTTTCTCTTTAATAATCTTTTCCAACAAAGTTGGAAGCTACAATTATCATAAATGTCTTGTGTGCTGAAGGATTAAGATTTCGTTTCACAGGAACGAAGAGGCCGACACCTGAAAAACAACCCCATATTATTATCCTCCTCCACCAAACATTACAGTTGGCAAAATGCAGTCAGGCGGGTAACGTTCTCCTGGCATTAACCAAACCCAGACTCGTCCATCAGACTCCAGATAGAGAAGTGTGATTCATCACTCCACAGAACAGGTTTCCACTGCTCCAGAGTCCAGTGGCGGCGGCTTTACACCACTCCATCTGGCACTTGGCATTGTGCTTGGTGATGTAAGACTGGCATACAGCTGCTCGGCCCCCGTGCCATGAAGCTCCCGGGGCAGTTTTTGTGTGGATATTAATGCCAGAGGAGGTTTGGAGCTCTGCAGTTATTGAGTCATCAGAGAGTTGGTGACTTTTATGCTCCCCAGCACTCGGCTCTGTAACTTTACGTGGTCCCCACTTCGTGGCTGATTTGCTGTGGTTTCTATAAGCTTCCACTTTACAATAATATCACTCACAGGTGATGGTGGAATAACTTGGACGGATGAAATGTCATGAACTGACTTGTTACATCGGTGACGTCCTATTACAGGACCGCGCTGGGATTCAGTGATGTCTTTACAACGACCCGTTCTATCACAAATGTCTTTAAAGCCGACTCCATGGCGAGTGCTGGATTTTATACACTTGTAGCAATGGGACCGACTTAAATTTAATTAATAAGAGGTGTGTCCCAATACTTTTGTCCATATTGTGTATCTTACATCTTGCTGCCAGATACTACAGGACGCCTTCAGATGTCTTTTTGGTGTCCATGCATGACGTGCTTTGGCAGTATAAGAGGAATTACACAATATTCGGCAGGGGGTTTTAATGTTCTGGCTGATCGGCGTCTGACCCCACATGGAGCTGTAATATGAAGGTCTGAAAAGCCCTTTATCATATGTAAGGATTCATGTAATCAATAGAAAAAGGTTTGGTTTCACCGCATCTCATTCTAGATCAATATGGTAAAAGCAGATATCCAGTTGTGATCTGAAAAATAACCTGAGTGACTACCTATGGGTAATACCCACCTGCTATATATAGATATGTTATTTATATGTATGGAGCTTCTACCTCTCCTGGAATCCCCATAGTCACTTGGTTCTACTGGCTGCCATTCTTCCTGATGTTGAATTTCAATAATTTCCCTTAGGCCCCATGCACACGAACGTAAAAAAGCCTGCAATTATGGCCCGTAATTACGGCCCGTAATTACGGGCCCATAGACTTCTATTGGCCACGGGTATGCGTACGGGAAGGTGCCCGGGCCGTTGAAAAATATAGAACATGTCCTATTTCAGGCCGTAATAACGGCACGGGCAGGCCCATAGAAGTCTATGGGGTTTCCGTAATTACGTGTGACTACGTGTGTGCACCCGTAATTACGGGAGCGTTGCTAGGTGATGTCAGGGGATAGTCACTGTCCAGGGTGCTGAAAGAGTTAAACGATCGGCAGTAACTGTTTCAGCACCCTGGACAGTGACTTCCGATCCCAATATAGATCAACCTGTAAAAAAAATAGACGTTCATACTTACCCAGAACTCCCTGCTTCTTCCTGCAGTCCGGCCTCCCGGGATGACAATTCAGCTCATGTGACCGCTGCAGCCAATCACAGGCTGCAGCGGTCACATGGTCTGCCGCGTCATCCAGGGAGGTCGAGCTGGATGTCGAAAGAGGGACGTGTCACCAAGACAACGGCCGAGTAATTATGAATTTCTTTTACTTTTACTATGGAAAGGGCTGCCCCTTCTCTCTACCCTGCACTGCTAGAGAGAAGGGGCTGCCGATTAGTGCAGTGCAATTCTGAAGCGAAAACGTGCCCATAAATACGGGTGGAATACTGGTGACACCGGACCCACGGGTCCGTAAATACTGGTGCAATACGGGTTGAATACGTATGACCAAGGACCTGTATTTATACCAGTATTTACGGGAGGAAAAAAATAAATTTGTGTGCATGAGGCCTTACCCTGTTCCAGCAGCAAGTCGCCAGTGGCAGCCGTGGCTCTAGCCACAGGCTGCATCAAGTTACCTTGCAAACTGAATGACTTCTCCCCCCTCCTGCGATGCCTCCTGCTGGCAGTTCTGGCGGGCCATGGCAACCGGACCCTCCTAGATGACATCACTCTGGTAGCTTATTTAAAGCGGACTCTAACCTCAAAGCCTTGTCTTTTTTTTTAACGTATATCCTTTGCTATTGACTCTGATCCTGACCTTGGCTTTCCGGATTTCGCTTCTATGTCATTCCTTGGATTTGTCACCTGGTACCGGTTAGTCTCCTCCTGATTTTAACCTTTGGCCTGTACTCTAACTATGCCTCTGTCTCATTCTCTGGTTGTCGCATTCTGACTACTATCCTGGTGATGAACCCTGGCTATGACTCAATTGAGTACATTTCTCGGCGTGAATGCCCGGGAAATGGTTAAGCTGAAAAGATGTGTCCAGTTGCATGGAGACAGTATTTGCATTGTTCTCATCAATGTTCACTCACGACGTGTCTAATATTTGTCCTGTCTACAGACCTTTCACATTCGGTCAACAAGAACGCTTCGGTAAAAATTTTCAGGACCAAAGAGAATCAATATGTTGACCATTGTGCTAACAATTATTGATATTATTGCTCTATCGAGTTCATTTTTAGGCAACACCTTCCTTCTTGTCGTGAATGCCCTGGAATGGGTGAAAAACAAAAACATTAACAGGTCTGATCAACTTATTTGTGGCATCAGCTTCTTCAGCTCATTATACGAAGTTCTTACATTTTGTGGATATATTTTGCGGTTACCACAGATCAATTTGGTGTTCACTTTTGAAGTCCAAAGGGTTAGCACAGTTGTGTGTCTGGCAATAATGTCTTGTAACATCTGGCTTTCCACCTGGCTATCTGTACATTTTTGCTTCCGAATTGTGAACATCCAACACCAGTTCTACGTGTATCTCCAAAGAAGATTCCCCAAGATGATCCTATTGCTCCTACTTCCATCCGTTATTGGCTCCTTCTTATTAAGTCTTACTTTCTCATGGGACTTATCGGAGAAAAATTGGTCAAAGATGGTCCTCAATGCTTCCCGACAAAATACGTCTGCCTCATTCGATCCACCAAGATGTGTTTGCTTGTATGAAGCTTTCATTGGGTTGTCTTCTTTGGGGCTTCTTTTCTCTTTAGCATCACTGGTGACCATTATGAAATCTATCTACGGACACATGAAGAAGATGCAAAAAAGTGGTGACAGCTGCCGAAACCCTAATCTAGATGCTCATATCAAAGCCACCAAAACGATAGCTTTATTACTCATAATCAATGCGTTTTTCTGCTATGGCCTTACGCTGACTACTTTTAAAGGGAACGATTCCACGTGGAACCCCTATTTATATATTTTTACTTCTGTTTGCTATGCCCTTAATTCTTTGAACATAATACTAGGTAATAGTAAACTTAAGAGAAGATTTTTTTGCCAGATTTGTTCCCTGTTCTTTCTACTGAATACAGAATAATAATGGATTTGTCTTATATTTTTGGATATTACTACACTGTCTAGTACAGCTGATGGAGCATGCTTACTGCCACGTATGTTGTGTGGCTCGGGGGGACAGGGGAACGGGGTCCCCTGTTCAAGTGATTATGCGGGTCCCAGCAGTCACCAGTCTAAGGGTATGTTCACACGTAGAATCAAAAACGTCTCAAAATATGGAGCTGTTTTCAAGGGAAAACAGACCCTGATTTTCAGACGTTTTTTGAGCAACTCTTATTTTTCGCGGCGTTTTTCGCTGCATTTTTTACGGACGTTTTTGGAGCTGTTTTCATTGGAGTCTATGAGAAAACTGCTCCAAAAACGTCCCAAGAAGTGTCCTACACTTCTTTTGACGAGGCTGTAATTTTACGAGCCGTCTTTTGACATCAACGCGTAAATTGACGGGTCGTCGGCACAGTACATCGTAAAGCCCATTGAAAGTAATGGGCAGATGTTTGCCGACGCATTGGAGCCGTTTTTTCAGACGTAGTTCGAGGCGTAAAACGCCTCCATTACGTCTGAAAATAGGTAGTGTGAACCCAGCCTAACATTTACCATCTATCCAGTGGAATTAATATTTTTAGCTGGAATATCCCTTTAAGAAGAATCAATATTTGACTACAAAAATGTAAATCGAGTCATGGCTGCCCATACATTGCCCTTCGGAGGTAGAGGAATGTACAGGAAGTCCTTACTGTGCCACCGCAGGGTAAATTATGCATTCCATGGTGTCCAGTGAAATCAAAGGACCATCAATGTAATGCATGGACATGTTTGGTCCTCTAGAACAAGAGCCACTCTTTGAAGTCGCTCTCTATTCTGGCCGATAGGGACCCCAAATGAATGTTGGAAATAAATGGGCTGCCCGGTCCTTCAGAGGGAGAGAGGCTTTTTGTTGCCGCTCTTCACTCTGGCTGATAAATGAGGGTGCTGTTCGTGGGATTCCCTTCTATTGACTCATGGTATTATAAATTGGGTTTTCTTAACCAGACAAGTTGGTCTTTTTGGTGGGATCGGCCAAAGAACTCCTCTATATAGGACCCAACAGTTCCCTACCTGCAGATGTCGGTAGAAAGAAGATCAAGCATGTAGGATTTCTACATGCCTGATCCTTTGTTTCCCCGTAAAATTGACCTTTTTTCAGACTAACGTAGAATACGCCATGTGACAGCCGTTAAAACAACCGCTGTCACACGGACTCATGTTTTTCAATGGGGCCGTTCACACGTCCGTTGTTTCAGCAGACCGTGTGAAGGGTCCATTGAAAAATAGAACATGTCCTATTTTCTTCCGTTTTCACGGATACCTCCATAGAATCAAAGGCTACGGGGATCCGTGAAAACGGGACCCACACGGGGCAACTCAGATGTGAAAAACTGCCGTTTTTCACATCCGAGTTTCCTCATGTATGTCTGAATAAGGCCTAAAGCTCAGTTTTTTTTTTTTAAATGTAGACCCCCTTTGAAGCACTAGAGGGCACAATATGACTGGTAGGACTTGGGCTGGGTCTTGGGCTTACTGCCAGTGCAGAGAAGCGAATATTACAATAGACTATATTATTAAAGTGCCACACCAGTGAATTAATCTGTTATGTATATGAACAAACTGTAAGAATGAAAACATAATAAATATTCCTACCAATAAAAGTGATATGTTTCCAAGTCACAATTGAGCTGAGGGGATCACAATTTGTAAAGGAGGAAAGACAGCCGTATATATTGATTAAAAAAATGCTTTAAACGGGTTATCGCCACTCTTGACCATGGACTGTGTACAGTCTTGCGGTTCAACTCTATTCACTTGAATGTAATACCATACACAGCCATGGACAGGAGTGGCGCTGTTTCTGGAGAATGCGAATAGAGGACTACCGAGGAGCACGCCAGCGTTATAGTTGAAGAATCTGCCCAATAAAAGTACAGCCACAATTGTGTAGAGTATGTAGTATCTACCCCCAATGTGACCTCCGTCCCTGCCCCCGCAGTCATAGATCATCATGGTAGCCTAATCCCTGGACACCTCACACAGCCAGCAACATCACAGATCAGTACAGGGATATACTGTATGGCACTATTCACCTGGGCAGTGTATGTAATATGTATGTTGGGGCTATGTGATGTTTTCTGACCGCTGTATACACTGTCTCCGGTATACGCTTATATAAAGGGGACCGCTTGGGTAAGGATCTGTGACAAGTACTTTGGGTGGATCTGTGATAAGCACTCTGGTGGGCGATCAGTGGCAGGCACTCTGGTGGGCGGTCTATGCCGGTCTCTGAGGAACATTTGTGGCTGACACACCACATGGAGCTTTTGAGGCTGTTGTCCTGGGTGGAGATCTCCTAAAATTTGAATCACCATTCGAGGGAAATTTTAAGCCCTACCTCGATCCACCCAGGAACACCCACAGACCCTCCCATAAACGCCTATTTTGGGTCACATTTGCATAAACCCTTGAGAGCTGTTTTGTGGGATAACAGGGGTGGTATGAACATCTTCTGGGTGTGGGCCGATTTGCCTTTTAAATCTTTGCCACGTGCCCCACAAATTTGTTAAAATGACCCTGCATATGGCAATAGAGCCTAGTGTAACAGTAAAGGAGTACAATAACCAATTCATAATGTATCTGTAACATTTATCTACTGAATGTTGTAACGGGGCCTGTGGATAGACAGACTGTCATAGGGCCTACAGAGGATGGTGGGAACCCACTGTGTCATCAAGGGTCACATGGGGCTAAACCAGATAGCGGAATCTAAGGGAACTCCAGGTATTCACTACCTCCCAGAGAAGTCTCCCTTAGCGATGGCCGTCGTTATGGTAAAGGAACAGCAGACGAATGCCAGGTTAGGTATAGCATAGGCCGGCAGACGAGCACGGTTGGTAAAGCCAAAGGTCAGGGCAGGCGGCAGAGGTACGTCACGGGTCACTAGGAAGAGGTCAGGGCAGGCAGCAGGCAAGGAGAGTCAAGGTAAAAGCTGAGGTCAGACACAGGAAAAACAAATAATTGATCAGATATCACTAGCAAGCTGGGAGGATCCAAATTGCTCAAGCAATGGTGGACAGGGGGAGGTTCCTTTTATACCCTGGGAGAGTTAAGTAGTAGGTGCGCGCTGGCCCTAAAGATCGGGGGAGTCAGCAAGCGCACGCACTAGGTAGTGTATGAAACACAGAAGGAGAGAGCAGCAAGGGATGCCGCAATTAGAAAAGAGTGAGGCAGGAACGTCGTCTCCACCAAGAGCTGGAGGACGCCGTGGAGAGGTCAGTATATGATGGCGGGGAGCAGTGGGAGCGACGGCGGCGGCCGTTACAACCGTAATCCCCATCTACTATACATATAGATGTTAGCGTGTTACTCTTTACAAACATAAAAATCCAGCATACACTTGTATAAGTGAGGAAAAGAAAAAACAAAAACCTGGTAAAAAAGGCACTCGGCTCAATAAAGTCGCAATTTAATTATCAAAAGTTTATTAATATATATGTAAAATTATGCAATCTTGCACAAAAACCTACAAACAGACATCACAAACCCGGCCGGGTAATGAATGGCAAATAAATCAGTTTTAAGAAAAATTCTCATTTAGCATGGCCATATAACAAATAGTATCAAGTAATAAGTTACTTCAATACAGGCCACACAAGTGGATGAATCAGATACAATGTAGTGAGTGGAGGCAACGTACTAACCAAGGTCATTTACAAATGACATAACATCCATGGATATAAGCGATCCTGCTGATCAGATAGCAGTATACAGATGGGCTTACTAGCAAGGATATACATGCAATGAATGCATAGAGCACATGAATAGATGCAAGAGTATATACTTATCAGTAGGTAGTATATGTGGAAGTCCATAGGGTTCTCTACAGATGAAAACGACCAAGTCACTCCATGAGAAGATAAAACTCTGGTGTCTCCTCAAAGCTCCAGTGTAAAGTAACTGCAGGCAGCAGATAGAGATCTGTCCACTCCGTGCCGTTCCTCTGTAACCTCCCAGCACAGGGAAAGATAATCATGCAGCAGGTGTGTCGACACTCCAACATGCGAGAGTCCACAGGACCGAATCCCCTCCTGGGACAAGCAAAAGCAGGGAGTGGCAAGTCAGAGCCGTATCCTCCACAGCAGGGCAAGTGCTAGCAATGCGTTTCCCAGCTTTGACAGCTTGTATTGCCAGTAAGGTTCACACTTAGGTGAAATATCCTTGTGTCCTTGTATCCAGCTCAAAGGAGTCTTAACTCCAAATAGGAGGGCAGGAGTGCAGGAGTGCGCAGCTTCCCAGCTTTCCGTCCATTCATCATGTGCTACGTCCAAGTCTCATGCATAGTATCCATGTGGGTTAGTTACCTCCAAGTTGCCATTCACCGGTATGTGACGTCACAGAATTGCCAACATGTTTCGTCACAGACGTGACTTCCTCAGGGCGTGTATTACAACATCAGAACCAATCCTCTATATCAAGGGATTGTTAACCAATAGTATTTATCGAGTAGTAATACACCTATTAACCCTAGTGCTCCCAAATGGGACCAGGGTACTTAGTGTCAACAGTATATCATTATCAATAATACAATACAATGTATGTCTATAAAATTGTCTCCATTGACTGTCCCCATCAAAAATAAAAAAGACAAAATGAATTCAAAAAATATAATATAAATAAAAAAAAAAAAAAAAAAAAAAAAAAAAAACAAAAAAAAAAAAAAAAACAATATTAAAAAAATGAAAAATAAGGCACATGCACCAGAGATCACTGCTGTAAAGTTAGAGAGCCAATAGTCAGGAATAACGAGCACATATCCCCCCCTAGAGATATGGAAGCCAGTCGGGGTGTCATCCCCAAATGCTATCCAATCAAAGGGGAGGAACATTTAGGTGCGGCCCGGGTCCCAAGAGCCGGGCCACACACTGAAAACCAATTATGTGGTCCGGGTCTCGGGACCCCGGCCGCATCAAAGGAACATCTGTAGCTTGAGTTCATTGTTCAAGCCATGAGGGGCCAGTGATTTAAGATTGTAAATCCACATACTCTCCTTTTGCAGTAAGGAGCGATCTCGATTCCCCCCCCTATTGTTTTTCGGTAATTGGTATATGGCCATAAAGTTGAGGCCATCTGCAGATTGTTGATGGTATTCCTTAAAGTGCATTGCTAATGGGCTCTTTTCTTCCCCATTTTTTATGTCCCTTATATGCTCAGAAATCCGGACCTGGACCTCTCTTATAGTCTTCCCCACATAAAACTTATTGCAGGGACAAAAGATCAAGTAAACTACCATAGATGACCGACAGTTTAGGAAGTTTCTGACATTAAATTTACGATGATTTGATGAATCAAAGAATACATCACTCTTCCTTACAAATCTACATTGTGAACAGGTCCCACATTTAAACATCCCTTTCAGGTTATGTGTGGGCCATTTAGTGTCTACATCTCTTCTAAATTCTGATCTTACAAGAAGGTCACGAAGATTCGGAGCTCTCCTAAATATCATACTAGGATGATCACCTATCATTTCCCTAATTTCCTCACATAACGTGAGATGTGGCCAGTTTTTCTCTAAGATCTCCCTTATTTCCTCCCAGTGTAGTCCAAATCTGGAGATAAACCTCACCTGTGTCCTGGATGGTTGAGATGATGTATTATTTTTCTTAATTTTCCTATATTCCGTTGGATGTAAGAGAGCTTCCCGACTGGTATGTAAAGCTCTGTTATATCCACGTTTAATACATTTCGTTGAATAGCCGCGCTGTTTAAAGCGTGTCTTTAACTCCTGAGCTTCCTGCTTAAAGGTACTTAGATCGGAACAATTTCTGCGTAATCGCAGGAATTGTCCCACTGGTATGCCACGTATAAGGGATTTGGGGTGATGACTTTGTGCCATTAATAGAGTATTCCCAGCCGTCGATTTTCTAAATGTACTGGTTACTAGCTTATTTTCTTCCTTCTTGATCAGGAGATCCAAAAAGCTTATCTCTCGATCGCTTGCTGTATATGTCAGATGTATATTATAGTTATTAATGTTTAGTGAATCAACAAATGTTTTAAGTTCATCATGTGTGCCGGTCCAAACGACCAGAACATCATCCATATAACGAAGCCAGAGACAGACGTATTTCTTAAAAAGATCACAAGGATAGACCGTCACCATTTCCCAAAATCCCAAATGAAGGCAAGCGTAAGAAGGGGCACATGATGAGCCCATTGCCGTACCAGTTACCTGTAAATAGTATTTACTGTCAAAACTAAAACAGTTATGGGTTAAGACAAATTCAAGCATGTCAATGATGAACTCATTCTGATGAGAGAGTTCAGATCTATATTGGTCAAGATAGTATTCAACGGCTTTTAAACCCACAGAGTGTGGAATTGAGGTGTAGAGAGATTCCACATCTAAGCCTACCAGCATGCTGTTAGGTGGAATAGTTATATTATGTAATTTGGTCAACACATCACCCGTGTCTAGGACAAAAGATGGAAGTAACTTTACAAAATTCTTCAGTTTTTGGTCGACAAATTTCCCTAGTTTATCAGTAGGTCCATCTATACCAGAAATTATTGGGCGTCCCGGGGGTGACTGTCTATCCTTGTGAACCTTAGGCAAAATGTAAATCGTCGGCATCTTGGGTTCCCTGACTTTTAACCCCTTCGCGCTCAGGTCAGTAATAGTACGTCCTGCTAAGTAGAACGTTCGCGCTCAGGTCAGTACTATTACTGACCTGAGTAAACACGGCGCCATTTAATCCCGGCGCGTGTTTGAGCTGTGATACCTGCTGTTTCCGACAGCAGGCTATCACAGCTTAGTGTGCAGGGACCGATCGCGGTGGTCCCCGCCGATTAACCCCTTAGAAGCCGCGTTCAATAGCGATCGCGGCTTCTTAGGGGTTAAGCTGCCATCGCCGGCCTGCTACACGATAGCGGGCCGTGATGGCTACTATGGCAACCAGAATCCTAACAATGGACTCTGGCTACGCCATCGACGGAAGCCTAGTGGGTCCCGACAAAATCAGGACCCACTATGCTTGCTGTCAGCGAACAGCTGACAGCTCTAATACACTGCACTACGCATGTAGTGCAGTGTATTAGAATAGCGATCAGAGCCTCCTGCCCTCATGTCCCCTAGTGGGACAAAGTAAAAAAAGTGTATAAAAGTAAAAAAAAGTTGTGTAAAAATAAGAAAATAAAAGATTTAAAAGTAATAAAAGTAAAAGTCCCCCTTTTTCCCTTATCAGTTCTTTATTATTAATAAAAATATATAAATAAACAAATAAACTATACATAATTGGTATTGCCGCGTCCGTAAAGTCCTGAACTACAAAACGATGTCATTATTTATCCCGCGCGGTGAACGCCGTAAGAGAAAATAATAATAAACCGTACCACAATCACAATTGTTTGGTCACTTCACATCCCAAAAAATGGAATAAAAAGAGATCAAAAAGTCGCATGTACCTAAAAATGGTACTGATCGAAACTACAGTTCGTTACGCAAAAAATAAGTCCTCGCACGACTTTCCTGATGGAAAAATAAAACAGTTATGGCTCTTAGAATATGGTAACACAAAAAGTGAATGATTTTTACAAAATGTATTTTATTGTGCAAACGCCATAAGACATAAAAAAAACCTATAAACATCTGGTATCGCCGTATTCGTATCGCCCCGCAGAATAAAGTGAATATGTCATTTATAGCGCACGGTGAACGCTGTAAAAAAAATTGAATAAAAAACAATAGTAAAATTGCTGTTTTTTTAGTCACCACGCCACCTAAAATTAGAATAAAAACTGATCAAAAAGTCGCATGCACCCCAAGAAAACTACAATGGATTCCTCAAGGTCTCTAGTTTCCAAAAAGGGGTCACTTTTGGGGGGTTTCCACTGTTTTAGCACCACAAGACCTCTTCAAACCGGACATGGTGCCTAATAAATTAAATTAAATTAATTAAATGTCACCTCTACTTTGCTCTAAATTCCTGTGAAACGCCTAAAGGGTTAATAAACTTTTTAAATGCTGTTGTGAATACTTTGAGGGGTCTAGTTTCTGAAATGGGGTGTTTGATAAGGGTGTCTAATATATGGGCCCCTCAAAGCAACTTCAGAACTGAGCTGGAAACTAAAAAATAAAATAAAAATGAGGCAATACTTCGCTTCTTACATTATACTGATAATGAGCAGTGCCCACCCCGAGATGACCCCAGTTTTGACCGTTTGTATAAACGGAGACCCCTATTAGACCATTTCAGTGCCCGGTTTTCCCAGCATTCACCCCCGAGAAGTGTATTTCTATTGATGAGTCGTTGGTACATTTGAAAGGGAGGCTTCAATTCCGCCAGTACCTGCCGAGTAAGAGGGCAAGGTATGGCGTGAAGTTGTATAAGCTGTGCGAGAGTGCATCCGGGTATACCTACAAATTTAGGATATATGAAGGGAAGGACACCAGTACTCAGCCCCCAGAATGCCCCCCCCTTACTGGGAGTTAATACAAAAATTGTGTGGGATTTGGTGCACCCACTGCTGGACCAGGGTTACCACCTCTACCTGGATAATTTTTATACCAGCGTCCCACTCTTCAACTGCCTCGCTTCCAGAAGTCCTGCGGCATGCGGCACTGCTAGAAGAAACCTGAGAGGCCTCTCTACGACTCTGCTTGGGCAAACACTCAGAAGGGGTGAGAGCAGGGCACAATCTAGCAGCAACATATTGTGTGTCAAGTACAAGACCAGGGAGATGCCACACCAGTACCCATGTACCTGTACGAGGTACCAGTACAGGGACCCCCAAACTAGACTGCATCCTGGACTACAATAGGTACATGGGAGGGGTGGACTTGTCAGATCAAGTCCTGAAGCCTTACAGTACTTCTGGAAGCGGGGCCACAGGCATCGTACCAGGGCAACACTTTTTAGGAGAAGTTCCCCAAACTGGCAAGAAGGGAAAAAGTCAAAAGAGGTGCAGAGTCTGCTATAAGAGGGGGATAAGGAAGGACACAATATATCAATGTGACGCGTGTCCCGAAAAACCAGAGCTCTGTATGAAAGATTGTTTTAAAATTTATCATCCATCCCTTTATTTTTAATTTACCCCAGTTTTACTCGCTCTGATCCACTTCGCACAGCTTACCCCTCCTCATCTTTCCCCTCTGAGCCCTGCTGCGTGCCCAGGCAGCTGATAACAGCCACATGTAGGGTATTGCCGTACCCGGGAGAGCCAACATTACAGTTTATGAGGTGTATATCTCCGGTGGCGCATGCTGGGCACACTATACCGGACACTGAATTGGCATATATGTATAGAAAATTGCAAATTTCACTCTGCACCAACTGCTGCACATTATCTTTTACACAATACCTGTGGGGTCAAAATGCTCACTACACCTCTAGATGAATTCCTTAAGGGGTGTCGTTTTTAAAACGGGGTCACTTCTCGGGGGTTTCAACTGTACTGATACCTCAGGGGCTTCTGCACACACGACTTAGCACCAGAAAATTCCCAGTAGGCCACATGGTGGTCCTTTCCTTCTGAGCCCTCCCATGGGCCCAAACGGCAGTTTATCACCACAAATAGGGTATTGCCACACTCAGGACAAATTGGGCAACAAAATGCGGTATTTTATTCCTTGTGAAAATAAGAAATTTTGAGCCAAAACTACCTCTTATTGGAAAAAATATTTTTTTTTTAAATTCACAGCCCAATTCAAATAAATTCTGTGAAAAAACTGTGGGGTCTAAATGGTCACAACACCCATAAATAAATTCTTTGAGGGGTGTAGTTTCCAAAATGGGGTGACTTCTGGTGGGTTTCCATTGCTTTGATACCTTTGGGGCTCTGCAAATGCGACATGGCACCCGAAAACCAATCCAGCAAAATCTGGGCTCCAAAGAACACATAGCGCTACTTTCCTTATGAGGCCTCCCATGGGCCCAAACGGCAGTTTATCACCACAAATGGGGTATTGCCGCACTCAGGACAAATTGGGCAACAAATTGGGGTATTTTATTCCTTGTGAAAATAAGAAATTTTGAGCCAAAACTACCTCTTATTGGAAAAAATTACATTTTTTTTAATTCACAGCTCAATTCAAATAAATTCTGTGAAAAAACTGTGGAGTCTAAATGGTCACAACACCCATAAATGAATTCCTTGAGGGGTGTAGTTTCCAAAATGGGGTCACTTCTGGTGGGTTTCCATTGCTTTGATACCTTTGGGGCTCTGCAAATGCGACATGGCACCCGAAAACCAATCCAGCAAAATCTGTGCTCCAAAGAACACATAGCGCTCCTTTCCTTCTAATACCTCCCATGGGCCCAAACGGCAGTTTATGGCCACAAATAGGGTATTGCCGTACTCAGGACAAATTTGGCAACAAAATGGGGTATTTTATTCGTTGTGAAAATAAGACATTTTGAGCCAAAACTACATCTTATTGGAAAAA
This sequence comes from Rhinoderma darwinii, assembly GCF_050947455.1. Taxonomy (NCBI): domain Eukaryota; kingdom Metazoa; phylum Chordata; class Amphibia; order Anura; family Rhinodermatidae; genus Rhinoderma; species Rhinoderma darwinii. Next base: position 33,583 of record NW_027461930.1, on the reverse strand, counting down.
AGTTTTTTTTTTTAAATTCACAGCCCAATTCAAATAAGTTCTGTGAAAAAACTGTGGGCTCTAAATGGTCACAACACCCATAAATAAATTCCTTGAGGGGTTTTGTTTCCAAAATGGGGTCACTTTTGGTGGGTTTCCATTGCTTTGATACCTCTGAGGCTCTGCAAATGCGACATGGCACCCGAAAACCAATCCAGCAAAATCTGGACTCCAACAAACACATAGCGCTCCTTTCCTTCTGAGGCCTCCCATGGGCCCAAACAGCAGTTTATCACCACAAATGGGGTATTGCCGCACTCAGGACAAATTGGGCAACAAAATGGGGCATTTTGTTCCCTGTGAAAATAAGAAATTCTGATCAAAAATTACATCTTATTGGAAAAATTGTCATTCTTTTAATTTCACAGCCCAATTCAAATACGCGCTGTGAAAAAACTACGGGGTCAAAATGGTAACAATAACCATAAATTAATTCCTTGAGGGGTGCAGTTTCCAAAATGGGGTCAGTTTTGGGGGATTCCTACTGTTTTGGCACCTCAACACCTCTCCAAACCTGGCATGCTGCCTAAAATATATGCTAATAAAAAAGCACCACCAAAATGCACTAGGTGCTTCTTTGCTTCTGGGGCTTGTGTTTTAGTCCACGAGCGCACTAGAGCCACATGTGGGACATTTCTAAAAACTGAAGAATCTGGACAATACATATTTAGTTGTGTTTCTCTGGTAAAACCTTCTTTGTTACAGAAAAAAAATAGAATAAAATTGAAATTCAGAAATAAAAACGAAATTTTCAAATTTCACCTCCACTTTGCTTTAATTCCTGTGAAATGCCTGAAGGGTTAAAAAACTTTCTAAATGCTGTTTTGAATACTTTGAGGGGTCTAGTTTTTAAAATGGGGTGCTTTATGGGGGTTTCTAATACATAGGCCCCTCAAAGCCACTTCAGAACTGAACAGGTACCTTAAAAAAAAGGCTTTTGAAATTTTCTTAAAAATATGAGAAATTGCTGTTTATGTTCTAAGCCTTGTAACGTCCAAGAAAAATAAAATAATGTTCAAAAAACGATGCGAATCTAAAGTAGACATATGGGAAATGTGAACTAGTGACTATTGTGGGTGGTATAACCGTCTGTTTTTCAAGCAGATGCATTTAAATTCTGAAAAATGCTATTTTTTCTAAATTTTCTCTAAATTTTGCAATTTTTCTCAAATAAAGACTGAATATATCGACCAAATTTTACCACGAACATGAAGCCCAAAGTGTCACGAGAAAACAATCTCGGAATCGCTTGGATAGGTTTAAGCATTCCGACGTTATTACCACATAAAGTGAAATATGTCAGATTTGAAAAATGGGCTCTGAGCCTTAAGGCCCAAACTAGGCTGCGTCCTTAAGGGGTTAAGTACAAAAGCTCATTTTTTGTTATTAAACCTTCTTCAAGAGCAAATTGTAACTTTCTGTTCAGTTTCTGAGTAATCTCAGATAGAGGGTTATCTTTCATTCGTCTATAGCTGGGTGAACCCAGTTGTCTTAGTATCTCACCAGTGTAGTATTCCTCATCCAAGAGCACCACATTACCACCTTTGTCGCTAGGCTTAATTATTATCCCTTTCATATCACAAAGTTCGTCAAGGGCCACACGTTCTCTTTGTGAGAGGTTGTGTTCAGTTGGTTTGGACCAGTCAATAGTACTTAGGTCCCGATCAATCCCTTCCATAAATGCTCTCACATAGCGATTAGAGGAAACTGGTGGCATAGTAAGACAAGTGGGTTTCAAATTAGTAAATTTTGGAATGATAATCTCATTAATATTACGATCCAATGATTCAATCTTTAGTTCTTCCAACGCACCTAGTGCTATTTCTTCCTCTGAAGTGAGGTTATTTTCAAATTCTTCAACCAGACCTTGCAGGGTCTCATCTGAAGGGGGGCCTGCTCCACGACTATGGTAGAGGCGTAAGAGGATTTTTCGCACAAAGAAATGAATATCCTTGTATACTTCAAACTCATTGCCGCCCGTAGACGGTACAAATGACAGGCCGCGATTCAGAAGAGAGACATGTGCTTGTGCTAGGGGGAAATCAGTTAGATTAATAACGTTATTTTCAAAGCCCAGAATTTCGTTTATATTGGTCTCTGACGGCTTCTCCCACGTGTGACTCTTCCCTCGTCTGGTTTTTCTTTTTCTAAAAAACCAACATGATTTACATTACTAGATTTTAGTGTGGTTTGGTTCTTTAGTGGGGGAATATTTCTACCACTCTCCTCCCTATCACTTGAGGTGTACTCACTAGTATCATAATCATATGAAGGTGCCCTTGCTCGTGTAGACTGTTGTCTTTTTTGTCGTGTCCGTTGATTTTTTACCCTGTTTTTCTCTCTATTGTTCGTATTACCCATTGGTTTAGTATTAAATGAGAAAATCTGATTATGTTCGAAATCCCAGCTATCCCTCTGAAATTTTTTCTTTTTACGCTCAGATATAACTTTCAATTCTATCTCAACCTCCTTTTTAAGGTTCATATTTAGTTTATCAAAGTCAGGGTGTGATTTAAATTCATCCAGCTTACTAACGCTGTCAGTGATCTCTGCATCAATCTTTTTAAGTTGTTCACCTTCCTCCTCTATAATCAAGGTCATCAGTCGTTTAATATGATCTAGTGTTTCATCATCCCATTTCTTCAGGAATTCCTCACTGCATAGGTGGCTTGCTGGTAAAATACGTCGTCTTAAGCCCCTGGGTGCTAGGTCCGAGCTCAAATATGTGCTCAGGCTTTTTACATCCCATTTTCTACGCAAATGGCTGAAAATTAATTTGCGATGTACTTTAAATAGCCCAAAGAGATCCCTCGTGGTTTCTTCCTGAAATTGGTTAAATTGACTATTCAGTGCTGCCGAAATTTCAGCATCTACAGTCTCATCCAACACATATGCCATATTTAAAAAAAAAAAAAAAGGGGGGGGGAAGAAAGGGGGGAGGGGGAGAGTCAATGGAGATCAAATAAATGCAAAATTGCCAAAAAAAAGGAGTGTCAATGACACAATACGGGACTGATTGTCCCAATGGGGGGGATTATTTCCCCCAGAGATCCCACAAAAGCAAAAGGGAGGTAAAAACAACCTCTATAGATACTATATATAAACAAAAAGAACAATGATCTCTGGACTAAAGAGCTCAGTATATGTAAATATATATATCTATATACGGTGCCAACCAGACATGGAAATGTGAGGAAAAGAAAAAACAAAAACCTGGTAAAAAAGGCACTCGGCTCAATAAAGTCGCAATTTAATTATCAAAAGTTTATTAATATATATGTAAAATTATGCAATCTTGCACAAAAACCTACAAACAGACATCACAAACCCGGCCGGGTAATGAATGGCAAATAAATCAGTTTTAAGAAAAATTCTCATTTAGCATGGCCATATAACAAATAGTATCAAGTAATAAGTTACTTCAATACAGGCCACACAAGTGGATGAATCAGATACAATGTAGTGAGTGGAGGCAACGTACTAACCAAGGTAATTTACAAATGACATAACATCCATGGATATAAGCGATCCTGCTGATCAGATAGCAGTATACAGATGGGCTTACTAGCAAGGATATACATGCAATGAATGCATAGAGCACATGAATAGATGCAAGAGTATATACTTATCAGTAGGTAGTATATGTGGAAGTCCATAGGGTTCTCTACAGATGAAAACGACCAAGTCACTCCATGAGAAGATAAAACTCTGGTGTCTCCTCAAAGCTCCAGTGTAAAGTAACTGCAGGCAGCAGATAGAGATCTGTCCACTCCGTGCCGTTCCTCTGTAACCTCCCAGCACAGGGAAAGATAATCATGCAGCAGGTGTGTCGACACTCCAACATGCGAGAGTCCACAGGACCGAATCCCCTCCTGGGACAAGCAAAAGCAGGGAGTGGCAAGTCAGAGCCGTATCCTCCACAGCAGGGCAAGTGCTAGCAATGCGTTTCCCAGCTTTGACAGCTTGTATTGCCAGTAAGGTTCACACTTAGGTGAAATATCCTTGTGTCCTTGTATCCAGCTCAAAGGAGTCTTAACTCCAAATAGGAGGGCAGGAGTGCAGGAGTGCGCAGCTTCCCAGCTTTCCGTCCATTCATCATGTGCTACGTCCAAGTCTCATGCATAGTATCCATGTGGGTTAGTTACCTCCAAGTTGCCATTCACCGGTATGTGACGTCACAGAATTGCCAACATGTTTCGTCACAGACGTGACTTCCTCAGGGCGTGTATTACAACATCAGAACCAACCCTCTATATCAAGGGATTGTTAACCAATAGTATTTATCGAGTAGTAATACACCTATTAACCCTAGTGCTCCCAAATGGGACCAGGGTACTTAGTGTCAACAGTATATCATTATCAATAATACAATACAATGTATGTCTATAAAATTGTCTCCATTGACTGTCCCCATCAAAAATAAAAAAGACAAAATTAATTCAAAAAATATAATATAAATAAAAAAAAAAAAAACAAAAAAAAAAAAAAAAAAAAGCTTTTTGGATCTCCTGATCAAGAAGGAAGAAAATAAGCTAGTAACCAGTACATTTAGAAAATCGACGGCTGGGAATACTCTATTAATGGCACAAAGTCATCACCCCAAATCCCTTATACGTGGCATACCAGTGGGACAATTCCTGCGATTACGCAGAAATTGTTCCGATCTAAGTACCTTTAAGCAGGAAGCTCAGGAGTTAAAGACACGCTTTAAACAGCGCGGCTATTCAACGAAATGTATTAAACGTGGATATAACAGAGCTTTACATACCAGTCGGGAAGCTCTCTTACATCCAACGGAATATAGGAAAATTAAGAAAAATAATACATCATCTCAACCATCCAGGACACAGGTGAGGTTTATCTCCAGATTTGGACTACACTGGGAGGAAATAAGGGAGATCTTAGAGAAAAACTGGCCACATCTCACGTTATGTGAGGAAATTAGGGAAATGATAGGTGATCATCCTAGTATGATATTTAGGAGAGCTCCGAATCTTCGTGACCTTCTTGTAAGATCAGAATTTAGAAGAGATGTAGACACTAAATGGCCCACACATAACCTGAAAGGGATGTTTAAATGTGGGACCTGTTCACAATGTAGATTTGTAAGGAAGAGTGATGTATTCTTTGATTCATCAAATCATCGTAAATTTAATGTCAGAAACTTCCTAAACTGTCGGTCATCTATGGTAGTTTACTTGATCTTTTGTCCCTGCAATAAGTTTTATGTGGGGAAGACTATAAGAGAGGTCCAGGTCCGGATTTCTGAGCATATAAGGGACATAAAAAATGGGGAAGAAAAGAGCCCATTAGCAATGCACTTTAAGGAATACCATCAACAATCTGCAGATGGCCTCAACTTTATGGCCATATACCAATTACCGAAAAACAATAGGGGGGGGAATCGAGATCGCTCCTTACTGCAAAAGGAGAGTATGTGGATTTACAATCTTAAATCACTGGCCCCTCATGGCTTGAACAATGAACTCAAGCTACAGATGTTCCTTTGATGCGGCCGGGGTCCCGAGACCCGGACCACATAATTGGTTTTCAGTGTGTGGCCCGGCTCTTGGGACCCGGGCCGCACCTAAATGTTCCTCCCCTTTGATTGGATAGCATTTGGGGATGACACCCCGACTGGCTTCCATATCTCTAGGGGGGGATATGTGCTCGTTATTCCTGACTATTGGCTCTCTAACTTTACAGCAGTGATCTCTGGTGCATGTGCCTTATTTTTCATTTTTTTAATATTGTTTTTTTTTTTTTTTTTTTTTTGTTTGTTTTTTTTTTTGTTTTTTTTTTTTTTATTTATATTATATTTTTTGAATTAATTTTGTCTTTTTTATTTTTGATGGGGACAGTCAATGGAGACAATTTTATAGACATACATTGTATTGTATTATTGATAATGATATACTGTTGACACTAAGTACCCTGGTCCCATTTGGGAGCACTAGGGTTAATAGGTGTATTACTACTCGATAAATACTATTGGTTAACAATCCCTTGATATAGAGGGTTGGTTCTGATGTTGTAATACACGCCCTGAGGAAGTCACGTCTGTGACGAAACATGTTGGCAATTCTGTGACGTCACATACCGGTGAATGGCAACTTGGAGGTAACTAACCCACATGGATACTATGCATGAGACTTGGACGTAGCACATGATGAATGGACGGAAAGCTGGGAAGCTGCGCACTCCTGCACTCCTGCCCTCCTATTTGGAGTTAAGACTCCTTTGAGTTGGATACAAGGACACAAGGATATTTCACCTAAGTGTGAACCTTACTGGCAATACAAGCTGTCAAAGCTGGGAAACGCATTGCTAGCACTTGCCCTGCTGTGGAGGATACGGCTCTGACTTGCCACTCCCTGCTTTTGCTTGTCCCAGGAGGGGATTCGGTCCTGTGGACTCTCGCATGTTGGAGTGTCGACACACCTGCTGCATGATTATCTTTCCCTGTGCTGGGAGGTTACAGAGGAACGGCACGGAGTGGACAGATCTCTATCTGCTGCCTGCAGTTACTTTACACTGGAGCTTTGAGGAGACACCAGAGTTTTATCTTCTCATGGAGTGACTTGGTCGTTTTCATCTGTAGAGAACCCTATGGACTTCCACATATACTACCTACTGATAAGTATATACTCTTGCATCTATTCATGTGCTCTATGCATTCATTGCATGTATATCCTTGCTAGTAAACCCATCTGTATACTGCTATCTGATCAGCAGGATCGCTTATATCCATGGATGTTATGTCATTTGTAAATGACCTTGGTTAGTACGTTGCCTCCACTCACTACATTGTATCTGATTCATCCACTTGTGTGGCCTGTATTGAAGTAACTTATTACTTGATACTATTTGTTATATGGCCATGCTAAATGAGAATTTTTCTTAAAACTGATTTATTTGCCATTCATTACCCGGCCGGGTTTGTGATGTCTGTTTGTAGGTTTTTGTGCAAGATTGCATAATTTTACATATATATTAATAAACTTTTGATAATTAAATTGCGACTTTATTGAGCCGAGTGCCTTTTTTACCAGGTTTTTGTTTTTTCTTTTCCTCACATTTCCATGTCTGGTTGGCACCGTATATAGATATATATATTTACATATACTGAGCTCTTTAGTCCAGAGATCATTGTTCTTTTTGTTTATATATACACTTGTATAACTTGGAGATCTTTCTCCTTATCACAGAACTATAACCTAGCGCCACTCCTGTTCAGAAGCGGTATATGGTATTACAGCCCGTTCCCATTAAAGTAAATGGAACTGAAGTGTAATACCAGATACAGACCATGAACAAAAGTGGCGCTGTTTCTGGGCTGTGTCTGGTATTACAGCTTATTCCCATTCAAAAGAACGTATTACCGGATAAAACCATTAGACAAGAGGGGCGCCGTATCTGGAAAAAATGCAGACCCTTTTTCTCTTTAAATTTGTCTTTATTAAGAATTTCGATGTCACAGCATATACAGATATTTCAAAACCATCTTATACAGATAAATCAGTGTAGACATAATTTTTATAAGCAAACAAAATATAGTATAACATAAACAACATTAACAAGAAATGTGATCAATGTGGATACACCGCATCGCATTTGAAATTGACATTCTGTGTCCAGGCTTTCCATACAGCAGAAAAGGAATCAACCGTATTTGCACCATAAGCAATGAGCTTTTCATACAGGTAGGTGGTATTTAGTAGTGAGATCACTTTCTCAAGAACTGGAGCCTTCGGGCTCTTCCAATGTCGGGTTATAACTAATTTAGCAAGGAGCAGGATTTTGCAGACCAAAATTCTACATTGTGCCGGTATATCCTGGATACCTATAGACAGTAAAGCCAGTCGAGGTACAGCAGGAAGTGTAAATCTTAATACATCAGATAATAATCGGAAGATATCTTCCCAATATGACTTCAATATAGGACAGCTCCACAGGGTATGGTATAGAGACCCTCTGCACCCACAATTTCTCCAGCAAGTAGACGGAGAACTCGGATACATAGAATGTAATCGGTCAGGTGTAAAATACCATCTCAGCATAATTTTCATAGCCGCCTCGAGATGAGAGCTACACCTGAGTGATCTATGATTTAAAGTCAGTGCACCTGTCCATTCCTTCTCAGTGAAGGAGGCACCCAACTCTCGTTCCCACACTCTAAAAGGATATGCCTTCTGAAAAACCGTATGGTCATGTAACAAGCTATAGATCGGCTTTAGACCTCTGGTGCCTTTTTGAAATATAGTAAATATCTGAGAATTATATCTGATTAGACCAATATTGGTACTGGACAAAAAATGTCTTATTTGTAAATATTTATAGAACTCACTTCGATGTAGCGAAAATTTAGCCGATAAATCCGTAAAAGACCTAAGGAGGTTATTGTCAATGAGCAAATACCTCGTCTAACCCATAAATTAATATTTAAGTCTGGTATAGCAGCGCTCATCATTTACAATGGTACATATGATCTTGGCAGACCTGTGTTTACCTCTGAGTTTCTATGGAAATAAGCCCAGCATACTAGTGATGACCTTGTGAAAGGAGAAATCTGGGTTGACTCTTTAATATTCCATAGATTAGCTATCAATAACGCTTTCAAATTGGTAGGGGAAGCCAAAAAATGTTCTATATGTACCCAGTGTTTAGCAGTATCCAGCGACCACCAGCATTTCATCTGAGAGACTTGACATGCTACAAAATATTTGTGTATATCGGGTACCCCCAAGCCACCTTTCGTCTTATCTTTAGTAAGCAGTTTGTATGAAATTCGTGGCTTGCGGTTAGCCCATATGAACGAAGAAACAACCCGACGTATGGAAATAAAAAAGGACCCTGGGACTTCAATAGGGAGCGTTCTAAATAAATAAGGAAGTCTCGGCAATAGGAGCATTTTAAAAGCCGCTATTCTGCCAATCAATGAAACTTCAAATGCTGAAAGTCGACATGCTTCAGTAGAGATAGCTTCTAGAAGTGGCAGATGATTAGCCTTATAGAGTTTTTGATGTGAGACAGTTAACGTGAGGCCCAAATACTGTATGTCCTCTGATTGCCAATCCAAAGGGAATCTATGTTTCAAAATGGAGAGTGGATCGGAGGTGATGTGAAAAGGTAGTATCTGTGATTTCTGTGTGTTCAATTTATACCCTGAGATATTCCCGAAGTCCTTGATAATATCGAGAGTTCTCCCTAACGATATGCCAGGGGCACTCAATGTAAGTATGACGTCATCCGCATATAAAGATATAACATGAGTATGATCTCCAATTTGTATACCCTTTACCAAGCTATTCTCCAGTATAACCTGCGCAAGGGGTTCAATAGATAGCACAAAAATTAGAGGGGATAAAGGGCACCCCTGCCTGGTACCATTAGTAATGGGAAATTCGTCTGACAGAGAGCCGTTAGTAAATACCCTGGCCGACGGGTCTGAGTATAAAGCTTGAATTTGCGGATAGAATATGTCCCGAGAAACCCATCCGCTTCAGCACGGAAAAGGCATACATCCAATTGATGCGGTCGAAAGCCTTTTCGGCGTCGAGCGAAAGTAAAATTGCAGGTATCTCTCGTGTGGATAGATAGTTAGTGATATTTAATACCCTTCTAGTGTTATCAGTCGCTTGTCTACCTTTTATGAATCGCACCTGATCTTCCCTAATCAGATTCGGTAAAAGTGGAGCTAATCTAGACGCTAGCACTTTAGCATATATCTTCAAATCAGTATTTAACAGCGAAATAGGTCGAAAGTTTTGGGGAGCGTCTGGGCTCTTTCCGGGTTTGGGAAGGGTAACTATCAATGCGGACTGATTCTCTTTGGGGAATCTGCCAGTCAGACTCGCGTCTTGGTATGTCTGTCTAAGATAGATATTTAATAAGGATATTTTGGAAGGTTTTATAATATTCATTTGTTAACCCATCAGGGCCGGGTGATTTCCCCAAAGGAAGCTTTTTAATTACAGTCAGAATTTCTGCATCAGTAATAGGACAGTTAAGGGTGGACAGTTGGTCTAAGGTCAAAGTGGGGAGATTAATAGATTGTAAAAATTCCTGAATATTGTCTTCTGTCACCAGAGAAGATCCAGGCTCCTCCTTCAAATTGTAAAGCCACGAGTAGTAAGCCTTAAATTTGTTAGCAATTTCCCTCGGGTCATACACTTTTCCCTTTGCTCCTTCTGTTAATAGAAATGGGATTCTGGCTTTCGTATATTGCCGTTTAAGTCTGGAGGCCAATAGTTTACCCGCTTTATTGTTTTGAGAATAATAGTGGGAATTCGTTTTCCTAACCTTCTTGTCATATTTTTGTAGCAGGCACGCTCTTAACTGATTTCTCAGATCCATACGTTTCTCAGCGTGATCTGATGTTTGTTGGGTTTTATTTAGTCATTCTAGCTGTTTGATATTCTCTATAAGGGACAGCGTCTGTTTTGTCTGCTCCCTCCTGTCTCTATGCCCAAGTTTAATGAAAGTTCCTCTAATATATGCTTTATGAGCATTCCATAGAATATCTGAGCTAGTAACAGATGGGGCATTTAAGCTGAAAAATTCTCTGAGATCCCGTTCTATCGTAGATTTATGTGCAGAATGAGAGAGAAGGTATGGATTGCATCGCCAGAGATAGGTGTCTGGAGCCTTATGTTTTTCCTCTATGTGAAGTGTGATAGCCGGATGGTCAGACCATGTAATAGTTTCAATGGTAGAAGATTTAGACATAAACAGTAATGCTCTGTCCACCAGAAACATATCTAGCCTAGAATAACTATTGTGAACCGTAGAGAAATAAGAGTAATCCCTCTCCGTGCTATGTAAAACACGCCAGGCATCGTATAGTTCCTCCTTCCATAAACTCTCACCCAATGAATTGAGTTGTCTTCTCACACTAGAGGTAGTATCCAGGTTCGTATCCGTTATTGTGTTGAAATCGCCACATATAAGGAGTTTTCCCTGCCGCACTTTAGATATGAGGCGCATTACCTTATTAAAGAAGCGAATTTGACCCGTATTAGGAGCATAAACCGACACCACTGTATATATGACATTATTGAGGGAACAAACCCAAATAACATACCGGCCTGCAGTATCTATTTTCTCCTGGATAAGTTGGAATGCTATAGTATTTTTTACGGCTAGGAGAACTCCTCTGGATTTAGAAGTGAAATGCGATTGGTATATTACTGGGAAGCTAGGGTGTTTTATCCTAAACGCATCTTTCTGGATAATATGCGTTTCCTGGATGCAAAAAACATAACATGACAGATCCCGGGCTTCTGCCCACATAAATGCTCTCTTTTGCGGACTATTAAGACCTTTCACATTAAGGGATGCCATTTTTAACACCATTAGGATATGTCAATAAGTGCAGAGTAAGATTCTGGATGTTCACATTTAAGCTGGATATTACATGACAACAGACTATTTCCACCATCACTGTACCATATTGCAATTACAGCCTTGGAGAAAGAATTAGTTGATGCATCTTTCCACATAATGACTAACAGGAAAAAATAAACAAACATATAGAAAAACAAGCTGATATACCAGCAATAAAACAACATTTTGTTAGACCATAACAGCATTATAGCCGTCTTACAAGAGAGGGGGGTAGAACAGTCAGTGAGTTTCCTCAAGGTTTGGGAGAACCATCCCGAGGAAGCACCTGTAATATAGCGAGAGTACCTCAACGGTGTGGGTGCTTTGGAGAACCAGCAACACGCCATTCATTCGTGATACGTTTAGGAGCTGTTGGCAGAGGAGCTTGTCTTGATGAAAGCGGGATCTTCCATTGGTGTAATAATGCAGAACCTTCTTCCAGTGTTCTAACGATGTGTAGAACATTATTTCGGGTGATGAGCAGGCGAACCGGGAAACCCCATTTATATAAAACTTTCTGATCTCTCAATGCTGAAGTAATAGGGGATAGTTGGCGTCGGAGTTGCAAGGTAGTAGAAGATAGATCAATATATAGAGTGACCATCTGATAAGGTTCCGGCAGGCGATTCATCTTCCTAGCCGCATACATCAGGTTTTCCTTAGTTTGGAAAAAATGGACACGAACCAAGACATCCCTTGGAACATGTTCTCCCAAATGCTTAGGACGTGGCACCCGGTGTGCTCTATCAATAATCAAGTCCTGCGGGGTACAGTCAGGCAGTATGCATTTTGCAAGAGATTGAATATATAGGGTCAGATTTTGTGGCATAACCGATTCAGGGATACATCGAAACTTCACGTTATTGCGCCTTGATCTATCCTCCAAGTCGGCAACTTTAGCACGTAATTGTTGTACTTCCGTTTCAAGGCCATAATGAGCGTCTATGAGATCATTATGTGAGGTGGCAAACGACCCCATTTTGGTTTCCATGTGGTTATCCCGGTTCTCCTCTTCTTGTAAAGATGTGGAAATAGGATGTGTAAGGTTGGCAAACCCCGCTTGCAGAGATTGGCGTAAGGCCTGCAACATATGTTTCATGGTGGCTTCTGTAACCGCCATATTGGAAGCCGGCAGTTCATCAAACCCGTCAGGGAGCTCATTTGCAACAGATAACAGTGGTGAGGGTGTATCTCTCACCTGTGCCAGGAGGGTATCTTGCGGCTGTATCCTCGGTCTCCGTGATTCAGGACTACACGGCCGAGGAGATGAAGAAGTTGACGAGGCCCCATCCTGTGAGCGGCGCCGGACAACGCCCTGTTGTTCTGAGGTATGTGTCCCTTCACCTGATATATGTCGGTCTGGGATGCCTCTTAAACGGGAGGGAGGTAATACTGACGATCTCGATCTAGGAGGTAAGGATGTACTCCTCCTAGCGTGTACAGCGTCCTCATCCTCTCCCTGCTCTGAATGTTCCAGTGCAGGCTCCGAAGTCAGAGACTCTGCGTGTGAGTCTTCCCCGGCGCCATCTTGGATTCTGCCCGAGGTCGCGGGAAAGAAGAAATATAGGAGTTTCTCCGGTTTCTTCAGCGGTCTCTTCCTTCTAGGCATCGTAAATAAGCAGTAAACCGGGTGTAGCCAGAAAAAAAGAGTTTAAATCCGTTGAAAGTCGCTTTAGTTGCTTAACGGTGCAGGAGCTAAGCACTCACATAGCCATCCAGTTCGGCAGTCAGGCCACGCCCCCCAGACCCTTTTTCTAATCTTGGACAGCCCCTTTAAGGGAACACTTCAGACAACACTGATAGACTGTTAGACTAAATCCACACCCATCACGAATCCAGAAAATTTTGGTGCGAATTTGCTTTCTGCTACCAAAAACAGTGTGCATTAGCCGCTGTAGATTTTCCTGCGAATTTCACTTAGAAGCTAAAATAAAGTAAAAAACTTTAGACTTTGTAAGACTGGCATGGAGCTGCTTGGACCCCGTGCCATGAAGCTCCTGGGGCACAGTGATTGTACAGATATTAATGCCAGAGGAGGTCTGTACTCTGCAGTTATTGAGTCAGCAGAGTGTTGGCGACTTTTATACACTAAATGCCACAACACTCGGCGCCCGGCTGTGTAACTTTACGTGGTCTCCACTTCGTGGCTGAGTTGCTGAGGCTCCTAAACACTTCCACTTTACAATAATATCACTCACAGCTGATAGTGGAATATCTAGGAGGGAAGAAATATCACAAACTGACTTGTTACATCGATGACGTCCTATTACAGGACCGCGCTGGGATTCAGTGATGTCTTTACAATGACCCATTCTATCACAAATGTCTGTAAAGGCGACTGCACGGCGAGTTCTGGATTTATACACCTGTGGGACTGAATGAAACACCGGAATTCAATGATTAAGAGCTGGGTCCCAATACTTTTGTCCATATAACCTCCGATTACATATTTGATGTAGACTCAAAATATACATGTTAGCGATCAATTCCAGAAATACGATTTATTGGTAATTCGCCTTCCATTACTCACCACTGATATCATCTATATTATCCGTCATTACTTCTATGCCGAGAATCTGATTTATGATTTCATTACTTGGGATGGGAAGTAATGCTCAAAAACAAAAGCTGTGTGAACATGTCCTAAAGGTTCCCAAACACATAACATAAAAAAGTCAGAGGACTATCTAATGTGTATGGGGGTATCCTGACCCCCCCCCCCCCCCCCCCGGTGGCAGATGTTGGGCAGGAAAACGATAGATCTAACATGCCCGATCCCTTGTTTTCCCAGGAGATAAGTAGGTGGCAGAGGTGGCTCGGCCGAGTCAAGGGTGCACGTACAGTATATGAGGGAGTCAAAAAGAATAGTTGTCGATCGACCGACAGCCATTGTATGTGTTTGGGCAGCCAGAGGCATTTTTATTTCTTTTTTGATATTCTCAACACCTATAGAATACAGATTACTGGATTTTTCATGGTTTTGGTTTTGGATTATCAAATTGTCCTGGGTCCTCCAGGGACATTTCAAGGATATTTTTCCCATGACAGACCATATTGATTATACAGGATATAAAATAAAACTGCTCAGCGGGGTCTGACCACCCGGACCTCCAACAATCTTGTTAATGGGAGTTAATGAGAGATAAGGAAACAGGTTTTGATATAATTCCCAATGACTGGAGCGGCAATTCTTTTGATGATAAATCTAATCAATAAGCAATAAAAGTATGTAATGGGAAAAGAGATAGATAGATAGATATGAGATAGATAGATAGAGAGAGAGAGAGAGAGAGATAGATAGATAGATATGAGATAGATAGATAGATAGATAGATAGATAGATAGATATGAGATAGATAGATAGGTAGATACAGGGCCGATTCTAGCTTTTCTGCTGCCTGAGGCAAAAATGGAAATGGCGCCCCCCCCCCCCCTCCACACAAAAAAAATAAATAAAAATAAATTGTAAGTAAGAAACAACTTGTAGAACGGAACAAAAAAATTAAAGCTGTGTGAACAAAAAAATACATTAGTGCCTGTTCACATCACCGTTCGCTTCCGTTCCGAGGTTCTGTCGGGTGAACCCCGCAACGGAAAGTGAAAGTGACAGCACAGCTTCCGTTTCAGTCACCATTGATCTCAATGTTGATGGAAACATCGCTAATGGCTTCCGTTCGTCACCATTCCGGCTGGTTTCCAGTTTTCCGACGGAATCAATAGCGAAGTCGACTACGGAACGGAACGGTGATGTGAACAGGCCCTTATTGAACATCGTTGTTATAAACTGCAAGGTCTCATAATGCTACAGGCAATTGTGTAGTAAATATCCCTATATTGCCCCAGCTATAAATACTAGTAAAATGACCAGGGCAACGTGTATCCAAAATTCAAACACAAAAATGAAAGAACAATGTCAGTGTTCAAACTTGTGTCAGGGCCCCCTTAATGGCTCTTTACAGTCAGTATAGTAACACATGCGGCACTTTACAGTCAGTATAGTAACGCACGCTGCACTTTACAGTCAGTATAGTAACACACGCTGCACTTTACAGTCAGTATAGTAACGCATGCTGCACTTTACAGTCAGTATAGTAACACACGCTGCCAGGGGCGTAACTAGGAAAGACTGGGCCCCATAGCAAACTTTTGACTGGGGCCCCCCCTCTGCTGGGAATCACACAACCCCCCCCCCTTGTAGATAGTGCCTCCCTATAGATTCCACCACACAGCGCCCCCCTATAGATAGCACCATACACAGCCCCCTGCAGATAACGCCATACAGCCCCCCTGTAGATAACGCCATACAGACCCCCTCTGTAGATAACGCCATACAGCCCCCCCTGTAGATAACGCCATACAGCCCCCCCTGTAGATAACGCCATACAGAACCCCTCTGTAGATAACGCCATATAGCCCCCCCCCCCAAAAAAAAACGGCCTATAGTTTGTCCTACAAAAGACATGCATCCCCTATCCACAGGATAGGGGATACATGTGTGATCGCTGGCAGCGATAAGGAGAACGGGGGACCGAAAGTCCCCCGAAGTTCTCCATGACTAACCTCGGACTTCCGGCGTCTGCGCAGTTCAATAAAAATGAAAGGAGCGCTAGTCACGCATGCGCACAAGCGCGACCGGCGCTCCATTCATTTCTACGGAGCTGCCGACACAGACCCCGGAAGTCTGAGGTTTGTCATGGAGAACTTAGGGGGGACTTTTGGTCCCCTGTTCTCCTCATCCCTGCCAGCGATCACACATGTATCCCCTATCCTGTGGATAGGGGATACATGTCTTATGTAGGAACAACCCCTTCAGTGGCGTCGCGCTGTAGCAGCTATAGCGGCTGCTAGCGGAGCCTGCGGCCATGGGAGGGGGCCGTGCCGGCGGGTGCCACGGGCCCCCTCATGCTGCAGGCTCTGTAGAAGTCGCTACGGCTGCTATAGCGGTAGTTACGCCACTGCGTATAGGTTTGTACGGCGTAAAACTACAGCTCCCAGCATGGCCTGAACAATGGTAAGGATATGCTGGGAGATGCGGTTTCACAAAAAAAATCCTATCACCATCATCTCGCTGCAGATCATACAGTGACTACATTACTGATTAGAGGCAGAATAAACATTTACATTAAGTGACTCACCGGTGACGTCTCAGATTGTAGTTCTTTTCTTCTCCCTCCGGTTCAGACATCTATGATGGATTTCTCCCGGCCATGACCCATTTCTGCAGTTTTCCGTTCAGATGTCTTCAGCTTCTCACTTTTAAAACATTTCTGCTCCTATAAACAAAGTTAAAATTCTCAACACATCTAAATATAACTGTCACAAACACACAACATGCCCCCTGTAGATAGTGACCTACATAGAAGCCCCTATAGATAGTGCCCACATATGGACTCCAGAGCTGCAAGGTAATAGTGCTAACCACTGAGCCACCGTGCTGCCCTACATATAGCTTCCCCTATAGTTAGTGCTCCACGTATAGCCCACCTCTGTATATAGTGTCTCACATATAGCTCCCCTGTATATAGTGTCCCACATATAGCCCACCCCTGTAGACTGTGCACTACATATAGCCACCCTGTTGCTAGTGCCCCACAGGTAACCCACCCCTGTATATAGTGTCCCACATATAGACCCCCCTGTATATAGTGCCCCACAGGTAACCCACCCCTGTATATAGTGTCCCACATATAGACCCCCCTGTATATAGTGCCCCACAGGTAACCCACCCCTGTATATAGTGTCCCACATATAGACCCCCCTGTATATAGTGGCCCACATATAGACCCCCCTGTATATAGTGGCCCACATATAGACCCCCACCTGTATATAGTGGCCCACATATAGAGCCCCCTGTATATAATGGCCCACATATAGAGCCCCCTGTATATAGTGGCCCCCACCCCCACATATAGACCCCCCTGTATATAATGGCCCACATATAGAGCCCCCTGTATATAATGGCCCACACAACCACATATAGACCCCCCTGTAGCTACTACCCCACATATAGACCCCCCTGTAGCTACTGCCCCACATATAGACCCCCCTGTAGCTACTGCCCCACATATAGACCCCCCTGTAGCTACTGCCCCACATATAGACCCCCTATATATAATAGCCCACATAAAGATGACCCCCCCCCACTATAGATAATGCCATTCACATTTTTATGAGGGGAAAAAAAAAAACTTGACATACTCACATTCGCCGGTTCCCACGCTGTTCACTGGCGATGCAGACATGCTCTCTTCTGAGCATGTCTGCAGGAGCTGAACGAGCGTCCTCCAATGACGCCGATTGGCGGGGCAGAATGACTTGCCCCGCCAATCAGCACCTTCCAAGCATGGAAGCGGCGCGATGATGTCATCGCGCCGCTAGCCAATCAGTGTCATTGTAAGGCACTGGATGGTCAGGCACGGAACATGCCCGGCCATTCAGTGCTAATACATGTATTTGGCTGCCGCTAGCACTGGGGCCCCCTCCGGTGCTAGCGACACCTACAGGCATGAGAGGGCCTGTGTAAGGCTCGGCGTCGCGGGCCCCACAGTAGCGGCGCTACCGCTGTAGTAGCCATAACGGCTGCTAGCGGCGCCACCGGGCCCCCTCAAGCCCCGGGCCCCGTAGCAGCCGCTACTGCTGCTACCGCGGTAGTTACGCCACTGCACGCTGCACTTTACAGTCAGTATAGTAACACATGCTGCTCTTTACAGTCAGTATAGTAACACACGCTGCACTTTACAGTCAGTATAGTAACACATGCTGCTCTTTACAGTCAGTATAGTAACGCACGCTGCTCTTTACAGTCAGTATAGTAACGCACGCTGCTCTTTACAGTCAGTATAGTAACGCACGCTGCACTTTACAGTCAGTATAGTAACACACGCTGCACTTTACAGTCAGTATAATAACACACGCTGCTCTTTACAGTCAGTATAGTAACACATGCTGCACTTTACAGTCAGTATAATAACACACGCTGCACTTTACAGTCAGTATAGTAACACATGCGGCACTTTACAGTCAGTATAGTAACGTATGCTGCTCTTTACAGTCAGTATAGTAACACATGCTGCTCTTTACAGTCAGTATAGTAACGCATGCTGCTCTTTACAGTCAGTATAGTAACGCACGCTGCACTTTACAGTCAGTATAGTAACACACGCTGCACTTTACAGTCAGTATAGTAACACACGCTGCACTTTACAGTCAGTATAGTAACACATGCTGCTCTTTACAGTCAGTATAGTAACACATGCTGCACTTTACAGTCAGTATAGTAACACATGCTGCACTTTACAGTCAGTATAGTAACGCACGCTGCACTTTACAGTCAGTATAGTAACGCACGCTGCACTTTACAGTCAGTATAGTAACACATGCTGCTCTTTACAGTCAGTATAGTAACACATGCTGCTCTTTACAGTCAGTATAGTAACGCACGCTGCTCTTTACAGTCAGTATAGTAACGCACGCTGCTCTTTACAGTCAGTATAGTAACACATGCTGCTCTTTACAGTCAGTATAGTAACGCACGCTGCTCTTTACAGTCAGTATAGTAACGCACGCTGCACTTTACAGTCAGTATAGTAACACACGCTGCACTTTACAGTCAGTATAGTAACACACGCTGCACTTTACAGTCAGTATAGTAACACATGCTGCTCTTTACAGTCAGTATAGTAACACATGCTGCACTTTACAGTCAGTATAGTAACGCACGCTGCACTTTACAGTCAGTATAGTAACACACGCTGCACTTTACAGTCAGTATAGTAATGCACGCTGCTCTTTACAGTCAGTATAGTAACGCACGCTGCTCTTTACAGTCAGTATAGTAACGCACGCTGCACTGTACAGTCAGTATAGTAACACATGCGGCACTTTACAGTCAGTATAGTAACACATGCTGCACTTTACAGTCAGTATAGTAACACACGCTGCTCTTTACAGTCAGTATAGTAACACATGCTGCTCTTTACAGTCAGTATAGTAACACATGCAGCACTTTACAGTCAGTATAGTAACACATGCAGCACTTTACAGTCAGTATAGTAACACACGCTGCACTTTACAGTCAGTATAGTAACACATGCGGCACTTTACAGTCAGTATAGTAACACATGCAGCACTTTACAGTCAGTATAGTAACACATGCAGCACTTTACAGTCAGTATAGTAACACATGCAGCACTTTACAGTCAGTATAGTAACACACGCTGCACTTTACAGTCAGTATAGTAACACATGCGGCACTTTACAGTCAGTATAGTAACGCACGCTGCACTTTACAGTCAGTATAGTAACACATGCGGCACTTTACAGTCAGTATAGTAACACATGCAGCACTTTACAGTCAGTATAGTAACGCATGCAGCACTTTACAGTCAGTATAGTAACGCATGCTGCACTTTACAGTCAGTATAGTAACACACGCTGCACTTTACAGTCAGTATAGTAACACATGCAGCACTTTACAGTCAGTATAGTAACGCACGCTGCACTTTACAGTCAGTATAGTAAAACATGCTGCACTTTATAGTCAGTATAGTAACACATGCTGCACTTTACAGTCAGTATAGTAACACACGCTGCTCTTTACAGTCAGTATAGTAACGCATGCTGCACTTTACAGTCAGTATAGTAACGCACGCTGCACTTTACAGTCAGTATAGTAACGCACGCTGCACTTTACAGTCAGTATAGTAAAACATGCTGCACTTTATAGTCAGTATAGTAACACATGCTGCACTTTACAGTCAGTATAGTAACACACGCTGCTCTTTACAGTCAGTATAGTAACGCATGCTGCACTTTACAGTCAGTATAGTAACGCACGCTGCACTTTACAGTCAGTATAGTAACACATGCGGCACTTTACAGTCAGTATAGTAACACATGCTGCACTTTACAGTCAGTATAGTAACACATGCGGCACTTTACAGTCAGTATAGTAACACACGCTGCACTTTACAGTCAGTATAGTAACACATGCTGCACTTTACAGTCAGTATAGTAACACATGCGGCACTTTACAGTCAGTATAGTAACACACGCTGCACTTTACAGTCAGTATAGTAACACATGCGGCACTTTACAGTCAGTATAGTAACACATGCGGCACTTTACAGTCAGTATAGTAACACATGCAGCTCTTTACAGTCAGTATAGTAACGCCTGCTGCACTTTACAGTCAGTATAGTAACACATGCGGCACTTTACAGTCAGTATAGTAACACATGCGGCACTTTACAGTCAGTATAGTAACACATGCAGCTCTTTACAGTCAGTATAGTAACGCCTGCTGCACTTTACAGTCAGTATAGTAACACATGCGGCTCTTTACAGTCAGTATAGTAACGCCTGCTGCACTTTACAGTCAGTATAGTAACACATGCTGCACTTTACAGTCAGTATAGTAACACACGCGGCACTTTACAGTCAGTATAGTAACACATGCAGCACTTTACAGTCAGTATAGTAACGCATGCTGCACTTTACAGTCAGTATAGTAACACATGCTGCTCTTTACAGTCAGTATAGTAACACATGCGGCACTTTACAGTCAGTATAGTAACGCACGCTGCATTTTACAGTCAGTATAGTAACACATGCTGCTCTTTACAGTCAGTATAGTAACACATGCTGCACTTTACAGTCAGTATAGTAACAAATGCGGCACTTTAAAGTCAGTATAGTAACACATGCTGCACTTTACAGTCAGTATAGTAACGCATGCTGCACTTTACAGTCAGTATAGTAACACATGCTGCTCTTTACAGTCAGTATAGTAACACATGCTGCACTTTACAGTCAGTATAGTAATACATGCGGCACTTTACAGTCAGTATAGTAACACACGCTGCACTTTACAGCCAGTATAGTAACACATGCTGCACTTTACAGTCAGTATAGTAACACATGCTGCACTTTACAGTCAGTATAGTAACAAATGCGACACTTTACAGTCAGTATAGTAACACATGCTGCACTTTACAGTCAGTATAGTAACACATGCGGCACTTTACAGTCAGTATAGTATTACATGCTGCACTTTACAGTCAGTATAGCAACACATGCTGCACTTTACAGTCAGTATAGTAACAAATGCGGCACTTTACAGTCAGTATAGTAACACATGCTGCACTTTACAGTCAGTATAGTAACACACGCTGCTCTTTACAGTCAGTATAGTAACGCATGCTGCACTTTACAGTCAGTATAGTAACACATGCGGCACTTTACAGTCAGTATAGTAACACACGCTGCACTTTACAGTCAGTATAGTAACACATGCGGCACTTTACAGTCAGTATAGTAACACATGCGGCACTTTACAGTCAGTATAGTAACACACGCTGCACTTTACAGTCAGTATAGTAACACATGCGGCACTTTACAGTCAGTATAGTAACACATGCGGAACTTTACAGTCAGTATAGTAACACATGCAGCACTTTACAGTCAGTATAGTAACACACGCTGCACTTTACAGTCAGTATAGTAACACATGCTGCTCTTTACAGTCAGTATAGTAACGCATGCTGCACTTTACAGTCAGTATAGTAACGCATGCGGCACTTTACAGTCAGTATAGTAACACGCTGCACTTTACAGTCAGTATAGTAACACATGCGGCACTTTACAGTCAGTATAGTAACACACGCTGCACTTTACAGTCAGTATAGTAACACATGCGGCACTTTACAGTCAGTATAGTAACACATGCGGCACTTTACAGTCAGTATAGTAACACATGCAGCACTTTACAGTCAGTATAGTAACACACGCTGCACTTTACAGTCAGTATAGTAACACATGCTGCACTTTACAGTCAGTATAGTAACGCATGCTGCACTTTACAGTCAGTATAGTAACACATGCTGCACTTTACAGTCAGTATAGTAACACACGCTGTACTTTACAGTCAGTATAGTAACGCACGCTGCTCTTTACAGTCAGTATAGTAACACATGCTGCACTTTACAGTCAGTATAGTAACACATGCTGCTCTTTACAGTCAGTATAGTAACACATGCACCACTTTACAGTCAGTATAGTAACACATGCGGCACTTTACAGTCAGTATAGTAACACATGCAGCACTTTACAGTCAGTATAGTAACACATGCGGCACTTTACAGTCAGTATAGTAACGCACGCTGCACTTTACAGTCAGTATAGTAACGCATGCTGCTCTTTACAGTCAGTATAGTAACGCACGCTGCACTTTACAGTCAGTATAATAACACACGCTGCTCTTTACAGTCAGTATAGTAACGCACGCTGCTCTTCACAGTCAGTATAGTAACACATGCGGCACTTTACAGTCAGAAGAGGCCGTACTGAAAGAAGAAAAAAGGAATAAGGGAAGGCCTCCATGACTAAAATAGATGGGAGGGACACAGAGTTGGTTGGCCTATGAGAGGAAAGGGGGGGGGGGACAGCAGGAGGGCTTGAGTGAGAAGGGGTGGGGATTGAAGGGGATGTACCTGTTTCCTGTTTGTGCTCTCCCTCTCTTCGCCAGGACACAGAAGCAGGAACATGTTTGTTACCCCTGCTGCGTCTGATGAGGAGGCTATGGAGCTGTTGCGGGCCGCGGCAGCCTCTCAGGGTCCTGGATGGCTCGGAGCACGAGTAGCGACGCTGCTGCAGGGACAATCGGGCGCTCCGGTCCAGGAGCGAGCAGAGTCGGCTGGAGCAAGCGGGGAGCGCTCTGTCATGCCGGTGGTCGCGGGGCTGCTGGAGCAGGCCGAGGTACAGGACCGGCGTACCAGGGGGTCGGGCAGGAGAAGAGGAGAGCCCGTTTCCCCCATGACTCAGGCCAGGGCTGGCACTCCCGGCGTGACGCACAGCACGAGGCGCTCGCGCCCGCCCGCAAGGCTGAGTCCTGAAGACATCCCGCGGGCGCGGCGGCGCAAGAGGAGCCCATCAGTGGACCCTGCAGGCCAGACCCCAGGGCGGCCTGCCGCTGCTCTTTCGTCTGGTCCTGGGAGGAATCCCAAAACGCGGCAGCGCCCGGCGGCAGCGGCGAGGAGGACGCGGCCTTCACTTCCGGTCACATCCTCTCCTTCTTCAGCACGTGGCGGAAGGGCAACGGCGACCCTGCATGGTGATGTGCCAGCCAGAGGGTCGGCTCATGGTGTCGTCGAGGTGGAAACGACCAGAGGTCGCAGGATGAGGTCGGTGGTTGGAGTGCCAGGGACGGAACAGCTTGGAGCTGGTTCAGCGGGACGGATGAGGCATGAACTGGACCTCGGCCAATTGGATGATGCGATGTCACCCCCCCTTTACTCAGACGAAAATCGGAATTCCCCGTGCACACATTGCCAATGCGGACAGCGCCAGAGGGAGTCCGGAGCATTGGAGGACGGTGAGCGGCGGGCCTCTCCACGTGGACATGGGGGTCCGGCTGACGGGTTCACAGCCCCTGGGCAGCCTGGTGAGTTGACACCTACGTTACCATTTCCAGCTTTATTGATGTCGGGTATCGGTGTAGAGGGTGTCGAGGCGGTGGGCGTCGCGGCGGAGTCGGGGGTCCCGTCGCTACAGGCGGGTGCGGGGGATAGTTTGGCGGAGTTAGTGGGATGTTTAAAAGTGTTAGTGGGGCGGCTAGGTGGTTCCCCTTCCCAAGAATCGTCAGGTGTGGCGCCGGCCGCGGTGTGGGGGGGCAGTGTTGGAAGCGCTCCGGTTCGTCAAAACGGTGGGGGGTTGAATGCCGGGGCAGCGGTGGCAGTGGCGGCGGCGGTTCAAACAGACTCGCCAAAGGAGGTTGATAGGGTGCGTCTTGATGATCGTGCGCGCGGGGAGGTTTATGTTTGTTATGAGGGCCCGTTAGGGGCGCATTTAAAGCAGGAGGTAAAGGAAAGGATTTGGAAGGACGAGTATGTGGAGATTTTTTCCTTGCTTCCGCTGGAGAAGTTTAATTTAGATAAGGTGAAGCGGGATGAAACAAAAAAGGATGAGGAAGAAAAGAGACGGTACAGGTTGATTCCAAAAACGTTCGTCAATTGGATGCAGGCTTTTGCAATTTTGGCGAGCGTTATTGGGGAAAAGGCGCCAGATAATTGTTCCGGCTTGTTTTGTTATTTGGATGCGGTGGGGGAGGCGCATCGGGTTTATGGGGGCCAGGCCTGGCTTCGTTACGATGAGCAGTTTCGGCAGAGGAAAGCGGTGCGGCCGAATATACGGTGGGACCATAAGGACATAGCCTTATGGTTGAAAGTGACGGCACTTTATAAGCGGGGGCAGTCCTTTCCCGGGAGCGGGAATGCAGCAGGAACTTCCGGCGGGGGTAGTCAGGCCTCAGGTTCAAAATTTGGGACGTGTTGGCAGTTCAATGAGGGGCAGTGCAAATTTGGAGCGACGTGTAAATTCAAGCATGCGTGTTCACATTGCAGCGGGCAGTCACATGGAGCGTCTAAATGTTTTAAGAAGGGTAAACGACAAGGGGGAGCCAGCGGTGCGTCTGGTTATGGGGGAGACTCCGGTGAAACTCATAAAGATGGCCCCCTTTCTAAGTAGGTACCCCAATAAGGAGGGGGCGCGGTTGATTAGTTTAGGTTTTGGTTACGGTTTCATTATTCCGCCCCCTTTGCATGAGGTCCCTTTCACGCAGCGCAACCTTAAAGAGGCTCTGTCACCAGATTTTGCAACCCCTATCTGCTATTGCAGCAGATAGGCGCTGCAATGTAGATTACAGTAACGTTTTTATTTTTAAAAAACGAGCATTTTTGGCCAAGTTATGACCATTTTTGTAATTATGCAAATGAGGCTTGCAAAAGTCCAAGTGGGTGTGTTTAAAAGTAAAAGTCCAAGTGGGCGTGTATTAGGTGCGTACATCGGGGCGTTTTTAATACTTTTACTAGCTGGGCGCTGTGAAGAGAAGTAACATCCTCTTCTCTTCAGAACGCCCAGCTTGTGACAGTGCAGATCTGTGACGTCACTCACAGGTCCTGCATCGTGACGGCCACATCGGCAGCAGAGGCTACAGTTGATTCTGCAGCAGCATCAGCGTTTGCAGGTAAGATCGACTTACCTGCAAACGCTGATGCTGCTGCAGAATCAACTGTAGCCTCTGGTGCCGATGTGGCCGTCACGATGCAGGACCTGTGAGTGACGTCACAGATCTGCACTGTCACAAGCTGGGCGTTCTGAAGAGAAGAGGATGTTACTTCTCATCAGAGCGCCCAGCTAGTGAAAGTATTAAAAACGCCCCGATGTACGCACATAATACACACCCACTTGGACTTTTACTTTTAAACACACCCACTTGGACTTTTGCAAGCCTCATTTGCATAACTACAAAAATGGTCATAACTTGGCCAAAAATGCTCGTTTTTTTTAAATAAAAACGTTACTGTAATCTACATTGCAGCGCCTATCTGCTGCAATAGCAGATAGGGGTTGCAAAATCTGGTGACAGAGCCTCTTTAAGTCGGCATATCAGCATGCGGGGGTAGTCTCGGAAAAAATCCGGAAGGAGATTGATCTGGGCAGAATGGCGGGCCCCTTTAGCACGATCCCAGTTCCAGGTTTGGTGGTGTCACCGTTAGGGGTGGTTCCAAAACGAGAAGGTAACAAATTCCGGCTTATTCAGCATTTGTCCTTCCCGAAGGGGGCGTCGGTTAACGATGGCATTGACCAGGATCTCTGTTCTGTGGTCTACACGTCGTTTGATGCGGCGGTAGCGTTGGTACGTGGTTACGGAAGAGGGGCTCTGATGGCAAAAACTGATATTCAAGCGGCGTTTCGTTTGTTGCCGGTTCATCCGGACAGCCAGAGGTTGTTGGGATGTTATTGGGAAGGGGATTATTACATTGATCGATGCCTTCCCATGGGTTGTTCGTTGTCGTGCGCGTACTTTGAGGTGTTTAGTTCTTTTTTGGAATGGGTAGTCAGGGAGGTCGCGGGGGTGGAATCAGTTATTCACTATCTCGACGATTTCTTGTGCGTTGGCCCGTCGTGTTCGGGGGTTTGCGCAAATTTGTTGGAGACGGTCAATTGGGTGTCAAGGGAGTTCGGTGTACCCTTGGCTGTGGAAAAAACTGAGGGTCCGGTGACGACCATTTGTTTTTTGGGAATTACTATCGACTCCGTAGCAATGGAGTGCAGATTGCCGGAGGATAAGTTGGGGGATTTGCGGTTGGTAGTGGAGCGAGCGTGTCGGATTAGGAAAATTACGCTACGTGAATTGCAGTCCTTATTGGGGAAGTTGAATTTTGCCTGCCGCATCATGCCGATGGGCAGGGTTTTTTGTCGGCGGTTGGCAGCGGCGACGGCGGGGGTTCGGGAACCCCATCATTTCATTCGTCTGGCTGCAGAGCACAGGGAAGATTTACAGGTCTGGCTCCATTTTCTGGCACAGTATAATGGGCGCTCTCTTTGGATGTCCCGGGCGTTAGATAGCTTCGATTTGGAATTGTTCACTGACGCGTCTGGGGCGGTGGGGTTCGGGGCGTTCTTTAAAGGTCAATGGTGCGCGGGAAAATGGCCGGTTGCATGGGTGGAGGCGGGACTGATGCGTAACTTGGCCCTACTCGAACTGTTTCCCATCGTGGTGGCGGTCACCATTTGGGGAGACAGGTTCCGGGACAAAAAAGTGCGTTTTCATTGCGACAATTTGGGGGTGGTGATGGCTATAAATAATACTTCGGCGTCGTCCCCTCCAGTGGTTCGCTTGTTGCGTCAGTTGGTGCTTTCCTGTTTGAGTTTAAATGCATGGGTGGTGGCGGTGCATGTTCCCGGGGTAGAGAATTGTATTGCTGACGCGCTTTCTCGCTCGCAGTGGGATCGTTTCCGGCAGCTGGTCCCGGACGCGGAGTTAACAGGGGTGGACTGTCCCAGTCATCTGTGGGAGCTGGTATCCAGGCGGCAGGTGCATTGATTAAACGTTCACTGGCCAGTGCGACGTGGTCGTCGTATGCGGCTGGATGGAGGCAATGGGAGGAGTGGGTGAGATCTTTGGGAGATGTGTGCTCGGATGATGATAGGATGGTGGCCTTGCTGTTTTGGTTGGGGGATGCGTTCGCCCGGGGTTGCACGGTCGCTAAGGTTAATCGCTTCGTGGCGGCCATTGCTTTCGGTTGTAAGTTACGGGGGTTGGCAGATATCACGAAGCGGTTTTTGGTGGGCCAGGCATTGAAAGGGCTGAGACGGGGTGTAGTGGTGAGGGATAAGAGGCGTCCCGTGTCATTTCAATTGTTGTGTTCCCTGGAGGTGGTGGTGCGGCAGGTGTGTCGTTCAGAGTATGAGAGCAAGCTTTTCCGGTTGGCTTTTGCGTTAGCCTTTTTTGGAGCTTTTCGGGTAGGGGAATTGGTTTCCCCCAGTTCGGTGAGAGCGGGGGGCTTGTTGCAGGATAATGTCGATTTGTATGAAGACAGGGTGGAGATAGTGTTGCGAAGGTCCAAAACGGACCAAGGAGGGGCAGGACGTCGAGTGGTTTTGCTGGCGGTCCCAAAGAATCCGGTTTGTCCAGTGTTGTGTGTCAAGGAGTACTTGGCGGGTTTAGATCTCTCAGACGGGCCGTTGCTGCGGCACGAGGATGGCTCGTTTCTGTCGCGGTATCAGTTTATTTCGGTTTTCAGAAAGTGTCTGGTGGCTAGCGGGGTGCAGGCAGAGCAATACTCGTCTCATTCTTTCCGTATAGGGGCAGCGACGGAGGCGGTGAGATGGGGTTTAGATGATGCAGGCGTGCAGCGGATAGGGCGTTGGGAGTCGGCGCGTTTCCGTTCTTATGTGCGCTTGAACATGTTGTGATATATTGATGTATAGCATGTTCCGGGTGCGTGCGTTTCCGCCTGAGTATTAATGGTACGCGGCAGCAAGAGGTGGTGCGTGTATGTTCTTCATTTGTTTTGCAGGCCGTGACTCATGCATGGTGTGGATTATGGGACATTCTTTTGTGTACTGGGGTGCCCTTCGCGCGGATGTACGGCCGGACGGTCGACAGCTCAGGATTCCGCGGGACGCGGCGGTTGTGAGGTGGATGGGTATACGGGGAATGATATGGAACAGGGTATTGCCCGAGTTTCACAATTTTGTACTGCTTGACAGGGCGCCGGAGGTACTGGTGTTGCATGTGGGAGGCAACGATTTGGGTATACGCCCTTTCCGGGAGTTGGTACGGGACGTCAAGCATGATTTGCTCTGCTTATGGGCAACTTATCCTAAATTGGTGACGGTGTGGTCTGAGATGGTCCCTAGGAAGAACTGGCGGATGGCCCGTTCTGTGGGAAAAATTAACAAGGCTCGCATTAAGGCTAATAGGGCCATATCGAGCTTCGTGACGCGTAATGGTGGGGTTGCGGTGCGCCACTGGGATCTGGAGGCTGGGACAGGCAGCTACTGGAGAGAGGACGGTGTGCACCTCAATGAGGTGGGGATGGATATGTGGAGTCTGGCTTTGACCGATGGAATTGAGCGAGCGGTGGGAGTGTGGAGGAGCTCGCAGGCGTGAGGTGGTCAAGGCCTGTTTCGCTTTGGCGGGGGGGAGTCCTTGAAGTAGGTCGTAAAAAGTGGTGGGGGGGAATGCATCACGGGATGCACCCCCAATTTGTCGGCTTCTTAGGGTGTTACCCCTTTTGAAAGCTGGGTTATATATATTTATATATATATGGTGGTCATCTGCAAAAAGGTAATTTGGTGCTCCTGGGCCGGGTTACGGCTGGGGGTAAGGTATTTGTGGGCAGATGGCCAAAATTAAGTATCGGTGGCTTCAAGGACTTGCCCCTGTCATTCTGGTTGGTTTATAATGTTATGACCCTGATAGGGTCGCAGTGGGTTATTTGTTGTTATGATGTATCCCCTTTTTTGGGGATTCAAAAATTATGGTATTTAAAGTTATTGTTATTTAAATAATAAACGGCTGCTGTGGCCATTAAAATCCAACTCTGTTTCAGTGTCTGCTTTGGGAGGGTAGATTTACATAAGGGGAGAAGCGACTCGACTTATTTGAGTCAAGAAGAGGCCGTACTGAAAGAAGAAAAAAGGAATAAGGGAAGGCCTCCATGACTAAAATAGATGGGAGGGACACAGAGTTGGTTGGCCTATGAGAGGAAAGGGGGGGGGGACAGCAGGAGGGCTTGAGTGAGAAGGGGTGGGGATTGAAGGGGATGTACCTGTTTCCTGTTTGTGCTCTCCCTCTCTTCGCCAGGACACAGAAGCAGGAACATGTTCCCGCCCGCCCGCCCTGATGTGGATCGGTTGACCGCGGCAAAAGGTTGCTGCGGATGGTGGTTCTTCTCGTCAAAGTTTATTTGCTTATTGACATTTGTCTTTGGGGGAGGTTAAATTTTGTCATTGCAGCTGCGGGGGGGAGTCCTTGAAGTAGGTCGTAAAAAGTGGTGGGGGGGAATGCATCACGGGATGCACCCCCAATTTGTCGGCTTGTTAGGGTGTTACCCCTTTTGAAAGCTGGGTTATATATATTTATATATATATGGTGGTCATCTGCAAAAAGGTAATTTGGTGCTCCTGGGCCGGGTTACGGCTGGGGGTAAGGTATTTGTGGGCAGATGGCCAAAATTAAGTATCGGTGGCTTCAAGGACTTGCCCCTGTCATTCTGGTTGGTTTATAATGTTATGACCCTGATAGGGTCGCAGTGGGTTATTTGTTGTTATGATGTATCCCCTTTTTTGGGGATTCAAAAATTATGGTATTTAACCCCTTCCCTCTTTGGCCACTTTTGACCTTCCTGACAGAGCCTCATTTTTCAAATCTGACATGTTTCAATTTATGTGGTAATAACTCCGGAATGCTTTTACCTATCCAAGCGATTCTGAGATTGTTTTCTCGTGACACATTGGACTTTATGTTACTGGCAAAATTTGCCCGATACATTCAGTATTTATTGTGAAAAACACCAAAATTTAGCGAAAAATTGCAAAAATTAACATTTTTCTCAATTTAAATGCATCTGCTTGTAAGACAGGCAGTTATACCACACAAAAATGTTGCTAACTAACATCCCCCATATGTCTACTTTAGATTGGCATCGTTTTTTGATCATCATTTTATTTTTCTAGGACGTTACAAGGCTTAGAACTTTAGCAGCAATTTCTCACATTTTCAAGAAAATTTCAAAATGCTATTTTTACAGGGGCCAGTTCAGTTGTGAAGTGGCTTTGAGGTCCTTAGATATTAGAAACCGCCAATAAGTCACCCCATTTTAAAAACTGCACCCCTCAAAGTATTCAAAACAGCATTTAGAAAGTTTCTTAACCCTTTAGACATTGCGCAGGAATTAAGGCAAAGTAGAGGTGAAATTTACAAAGTTCATTATTTTTTTCCAGAAATTCATTTTGAATCCATTTTTTTTGTACCACAGAAGGTTTTACCCAAGAAATGCAACTCAATATTTATTGCCCAGGTTCTGCAGTTTTAGGAAATATCCCACATGTGGCCGTAGCGTGCTACTGGACTGAAGCACCGGCCTCAGAAGCAAAGGAGCACCTAGTGGATTTTGGGCCTCCTTTTTATTAGAATATATTTTAGGCACCATGTCAGCTTTGAACAGGTCTAGTGGAACTAAAACAGTGGAAACCCCCCAAAAGTGACCCCATTTGGGAAACTACACCCCTCGAAGAATTTATCTAGGGGTGTAGCAAGCATTTTGACCGGCCAGTTTTTTTGCAAAAATTTTTGGAACTAGGCCATGAAAATGAAAATCTACATTTTTTCAAATAAAATGTAGGTTTAGCTAATTTTTTTTCATTTCCAAAAGAACTAAAGTAGAAAAAGCACCACAACATTTGTAGAGCAATTTCTCCCGAGTAAAACAGTACCCCACATGTGGTAATAAACGGTTGTTTGGACACACGGCAGGGCTTAGAATGGAAAGTGCGCCATTTGGCTCTTGGAGCTCAAATTTAGCAGAAATGGTTTGCGGAGGCCATGTCACATTTGCAAAGCCCCTGAGGTGACAAAACAGTGGAAACCCCCAACAAGTGACCCCATTTTGGAAACTATACCCTTTGAGGAAATTATCTAGGGTATAGTGAGCATTTTGACCCCACAGGTTTTTTGCAGAAATTTTTGCAAGTAGGCTGTGAAAATGAAAATCTACATTTTTTCAAATAAAATGTAGGTTTAGCTAATTTTTTTTCATTTCCACAAGGACTAAAGGAGAAAAAGCACCATAAAATTTGTAAAGAAATTTCTCCCGAGTAAAACAATACCCCACATGTGGTAATAAACGGCTGTTTGGACACACGGCGAGGCTGAGAAGGGAAAGTGCGCCATTTGGCTTTTGGAACTCAAATTTAGCAGGAATGGTTTGCGGAGGCCATGTCACATTTGCAAAGCTCCTGAGGGGACAAAACAGTGGAAACCCCCAACAAGTGACCCAATTTGGAAACTACACCCCATGAGGGAATTATCTAGGGGTAGAGTGAGCAGTTTTACCCCACAGGTTTTTTACAGAACTTATTGTAACTAGGCCGTAAAAATGAAAATCTACATTTTTTCAAAGAAAATGTAGGTTTAGGTATTTTTTTTTCATTTCCACAAGGACTGAAGGAGAAAAAGCACCACAACATTTGTAAAGCAACTTCTCCCGAGTAAAATAATACCCCACATGTGGTCACAAACATCTGTTTGGACACACAGTAGGGCTCAGAATGGAAGGAGCACCATTTGGATTTTGGAATGGTTTCTGGGTGTCATGTCATATTTGCTGAGCCCCTGTGGTACTAGTACAGTGGAAACACCCCAAAAGTGACACCATTTGGGAAACTGCACCCCCTGAGGAATCATCTAGGGGTATAGTGAAAATTTTGATCCCAAAGGTTTTTTGCTGAATTAATTAGAATTAAGCTATGAAAATGAAAAATATTTTTTTTTCCAAGATGTAGTTTTAGATACACATTTTTCATTTTTACAAGGAATAGAGAAGAAAAAGCACCCCAACATTTGTAAAGTAATTTCTCCCGAGTACGGTAACACCCCATATGTGGTTATAATCGACTGTTTACATATATGGGAGCATTCAGAAGAAAAGGAGCGGTATTTATCTTTTGGAGCGTAGATTTTGCTGGAATGGGTTGCGGATGCCATGTTGCATTTGCAAAACCCCTGATGTACCAAACAAAAGTGACCCCGTTTTAGAAACTACACCCCTAAAGGCATTTATCAAGGGATGTAGTGACAATTTAGACTCCACAGGTGTTTTTCAGAAATGAATACGCAGTGGATGGTGCAAAGTGAAAATGGCAATTTCTCCACTGATCTGCCCATTCACTGCACAAGATGTTGTGCCCCTAGAGAATCTTACCCCATAAATTGTTAAGCGGGTTCTCCCGGGTATGGTAATGCCTTACTTGTGGCCATAAATTGCTGTTTGGGCACACTGTAGGGCTAAGAAGGGAAAGACCGCCATTTTGAGCATGGATTTTGCTTGGTAGTAGTTCTGTTTGGGATTTTGCTGGTATTTCAGTTTATAATGTGGTGGCATATGTAATCTGTGCGGAGTATATCAGGGTATAATAGGAGGGTATAATCATGGGGTAAATAATACAATTATCCATAGATGTGTGTTACGCTGTGAAGCGATCCGTTATGCGCAGGCCGGCGTCACACTGATAAACGGTTTTCTTTCTTATCCCCCTTTTGTAACACTCTGCACCTTTTGGGGACTTTTTCTCCTTCGTAGTTTGGGAAATATTACTGGGAAAGTTTTGCGCTGATATAATACGGGCGCCCTCGCTTCCAGCGGATGTGCTATGTCCCTGCCCTTTCCTAGTTCCTAAATACTAGGGCCCTGAAACTGAAGGAAGGTTCCCCTCCGACCTGCGCATTGAGATGTTTTTTCATCACCGCATTACTAGTGCCGTAACTTTTTTGTTTTTCAGTAGATTGAGCGGTGTGCGGGCTTGTTTTTTGCGAGACGGGCTGTAGATTTTATTGGTACCATTTTAGAACACATACGACTTTTTGATCACTTTTTATTTCATTTTTTGGTAAAGGAAATTACCAAAAACAAGCAATTCTGGAATAGTTTTTTATTGTTTTTTTTTCTCTGCATCCACAGTGCGCCCTAAATTACATGTTAGCTTTATTCTGCGGGTCGATACGATTACGGCGATACCAAATTTATATAGTTTTTTTTATGTATTGCGGCTTTTGCACAATAAAATCACTTTTTTTATAAAATCATTTGTTTTCT
>NW_027461929.1:0-98877 GCF_050947455.1 Rhinoderma darwinii | reverse complement strand
GAGGACCTGTGAGGCGTCTATTTCTCAAACTAGAGACTCTAATGTACTTGTCTTGTTGCTCAGTTGTGCAGCGGGGCCTCCCACTTCTCTTTCTACTCTGGTTAGAGCCTGTTTGTGCTGTCCTCTGATGGGAGTAGTACACACCGTTGTAGGAAATCTTCCGTTTCTTGCAATTTCTCGCATGGAATAGCCTTCATTTCTAATAACAAGAATAGACTGTCGAGTTTCACATGAAAGCTCTCTTTTTCTAGCCATTTTGAGAGTTTAATCGAACCCACAAATGTAATGCTCCAGATTCTCAACTAGCTCAAAGGAAGGTCAGTTTTATAGCTCCTCTAAACAGCAAAACTGTTTACAGCGGTGCTAACATAATTGCACAAGGGTTTTCAAGTGTTTTCTAATCATCCATTAGCCTTCCAACACAGTTATCAAACACAATGTACCATTAGAACACTGGAGTGATGGTTGCTGGAAATGGGCCTCTATACACCTATGTAGATATTGCATTAAACACCAGACGTTTGCAGCTAGAATAGTCATTTACCACATTAACAATGTATAGAGTGGATTTCTGATTCATTTCATGTTATCTTCATTGAAAAAAACTGCGCTTTTCTTGCAAAAATAAGGACATTTCTAAGTGACCCTAAACTTTTGAACGGTAGACTATGTCTCAGGATGGGCCAGTATTTTAAAAGTATTTTATTAACACTATCACTATTTCTGCTCACAAACGGTATGCGAGCGGGCAATAACCCTCGTTTTCTAGTCTGTAATAGTGTGTCCCTTTCCATAACTCCCACCTTAGCTCTTTGTTGTCTAACGGTACTGATGGATAGCCTCTCTGAACAAATTAATCTTTTAATTTTTTGAAGAATACCCTCCAATTTATCCTCCACATTGGTAATACATTTACCACAAATAAATTGGCTTATCGGGAGATTTTTAATCATAGAACGTGGATGGTTAGGGTTAAATACTAACAGATTGTTTTATCAGTTTTCTTAACAAACATTTCTGTAGTAAGGGTACCTTCATGGATTCCAAAAACGTACGGACTTTCCTGTGTCCAAACATTATATAGAAGCTGGACACACGGTGTAGTCTAGGGGTCTCAATCTTGACTTCATAACGCACAGTGTAGTCTAGGGGTCTCAGTGATGACTTCATAACGCACGGTGTAGTCTAGGGGTCTCAATCTTGACTTCATAACGCACGGTTTAGTCTAGGGGTCTCAATGTTGACTTCATAACGCACGGTGTAGTCTAGGGGTCTCAATGATGAATACATAACGCACAGTGTAGTCTAGGGGTCTCAATGATGACTTCATAATGCACGGTGTAGTCTAGGGGTCTCAGTGATGACTTCATAACTCACGATGTAGTCTAGGGGTCTCAGTGATGACTTCATAACGCACGGTGTAGTCTAGGGGTCTCAGTGATGACTTCATAACGCACGGTGTAGTCTAGGGGTCTCAATGTTGACTTCATAACGCACGGTGTAGTCTAGGGGTCTCAGTGATTACTTCATAATGCACGGTGTAGTCTAGGGGTCTCAATGATGACTTCATAATGCACGGTGTAGTCTAGGGGTCTCAGTGATGACTTCATAACGCACAGTGTAGTCTAGGGGTCTCAGTGATGACTTCATAACGCACAGTGTAGTCTAGGGGTCTCAATGATGACTTCATAACGCACAGTGTAGTCTAGGGGTCTCATGATGACTTCATAACGCACGGTGTAGTCTAGGGGTCTCAGTGATGACTTCATAACGCACGGTGTAGTCTAGGGTCTCAGTGATGACTTCATAACGCACGGTGTAGTCTAGGGGTCTCAATGTTGACTTCATAACGCACGGTGTAGTCTAGGGGTCTCAATGTTGACTTCATAACGCACGGTGTAGTCTAGTGGTCTCAGTGATGACTTCATAATGCATGGTGTAGTCTAGGGGTCTCAATGATGACTTCATAACGCACGGTGTAGTCTAGGGGTCTCAATGATGACTTCATAACGCACGGTGTAGTCTAGGGGTCTCAGTGATGACTTCATAACGCACGATGTAGTCTAGGGGTCTCAGTGATGACTTCATAACGCACGGTGTAGTCTAGGGGTCTCAATGATGACTTCATAACGCACGGTTTAGTCTAGGGGTCTCAATGTTGACTTCATAACGCACGGTGTAGTCTAGGGTCTCAATGATGACTTCATAACGCACGGTTTAGTCTAGGGGTCTCAATGTTGACTTCATAACGCACGGTGTAGTCTAGGGGTCTCAGTGATTACTTCATAACGCACGGTGTAGTCTAGGGGTCTCAATGATTACTTCATAACACACGGTGTAGTCTAGGGGTCTCAGTGATGACTTCATAACGCACGGTGTAGTCTAGGGGTCTCAATGATGACTTCATAACGCACAGTGTAGTCTAGGGGTCTCAGTGATGACTTCATAACGCACGGTGTAGTCTAGGGGTCTCAGTGATGACTTCATAACGCACGTTGTAGTTTAGGGGTCTCAATGTTAACTTCATAACGCACGGTGTAGTCTAGGGATCTCAATGTTGACTTCATAACGCACGGTGTAGTCTAGCGGTCTCACTGATGACTTCATAACGCACGGTGTAGTTTTAGGGGTCTCAATGATGACTTCATAACGCACGGTGTAGCCTACGGGTCTCAGTGCTGACTTCATGACGCACGGTGTAAGCCTAGGGGTCTCAGTGATGACTTCATGACGCCCGGTGTAGTCTAGGGGTCTCAGTGATGACTTCATAACGCACGTTGTAGTCTAGGGGTCTCAATGTTAACTTCATAACGCACGGTGTAGTCTAGGGATCTCAATGTTGACTTCATAACGCACGGTGTAGTCTAGGGGTCTCACTGATGACTTCATAACGCACGGTGTAGTTTAGGGGTCTCAATGATGACTTCATAACGCACGGTGTAGCCTACGGGTCTCAGTGCTGACTTCATGACGCACGGTGTAGCCTAGGGGTCTCAGTGATGACTTCATGACGCCCGGTATAGTCTAGGGGTCTCAGTGATGACTTCATAACGCACGGTGTAGTCTAGGAGTCTCAGTGATGACTTCATAACGCACGGTGTAGTCTAGGGGTCTCAATGATGAATACATAACGCACAGTGTAGTCTAGGGGTCTCAATGATGACTTCATAATGCACGGTGTAGTCTAGGGGTCTCAGTGATGACTTCATAACTCACGATGTAGTCTAGGGGTCTCAGTGATGACTTCATAACGCACGGTGTAGTCTAGGGGTCTCAGTGATGACTTCATAACGCACGGTGTAGTCTAGGGGTCTCAATGTTGACTTCATAACGCACGGTGTAGTCTAGGGGTCTCAGTGATTACTTCATAATGCACGGTGTAGTCTAGGGGTCTCAATGATGACTTCATAACGCACGGTGTAGTCTAGGGGTCTCAGTGATGACTTCATAACGCACAGTGTATGTCTAGGGGTCTCAGTGATGACTTCATAACGCACAGTGTAGTCTAGGGGTCTCAGTGATGACTTCATAACGCACAGTGTAGTCTAGGGTCTCAATGATGACTTCAATAACGCACGGTGTAGTCTAGGGGTCTCAGTGATGACTTCATAACGCACGGTGTAGTCTAGGGGTCTCAGTGATGACTTCATAACGCACGGTGTAGTCTAGGGGTCTCAATGTTGACTTCATAACGCACGGTGTAGTCTAGGGGTCTCAATGTTGACTTCATAACGCACGGTGTAGTCTAGTGGTCTCAGTGATGACTTCATAATGCATGGTGTAGTCTAGGGGTCTCAATGATGACTTCATAACGCACGGTGTAGTCTAGGGGTCTCAATGATGACTTCATAACGCACGGTGTAGTCTAGGGGTCTCAGTGATGACTTCATAATGCACGATGTAGTCTAGGGGTCTCAGTGATGACTTCATAACGCACGGTGTAGTCTAGGGGTCTCAATGATGACTTCATAACGCACGGTTTAGTCTAGGGGTCTCAATGTTGACTTCATAACGCACGGTGTAGTCTAGGGGTCTCAATGATGACTTCATAACGCACGGTTTAGTCTAGGGGTCTCAATGTTGACTTCATAACGCACGGTGTAGTCTAGGGGTCTCAGTGATTACTTCATAACACACGGTGTAGTCTAGGGGTCTCAGTGATGACTTCATAACGCACGGTTTAGTCTAGGGGTCTCAATGTTGACTTCATAACGCACGGTGTAGTCTAGGGGTCTCAATGATTACTTCATAACACACGGTGTAGTCTAGGGGTCTCAGTGATGACTTCATAACGCACGGTGTAGTCTAGGGGTCTCAATGATGACTTCATAACGCACAGTGTAGTCTAGGGGTCTCAGTGATGACTTCATAACGCACGGTGTAGTCTAGGGGTCTCAGTGATGACTTCATAACGCACGTTGTAGTCTAGGGGTCTCAATGTTAACTTCATAACGCACGGTGTAGTCTAGGGATCTCAATGTTGACTTCATAACGCACGGTGTAGTCTAGCGGTCTCACTGATGACTTCATAACGCACGGTGTAGTTTAGGGGTCTCAATGATGACTTCATAACGCACGGTGTAGCCTACGGGTCTCAGTGCTGACTTCATGACGCACGGTGTAGCCTAGGGGTCTCAGTGATGACTTCATGACGCCCGGTGTAGTCTAGGGGTCTCAGTGATGACTTCATAACGCACGTTGTAGTCTAGGGGTCTCAATGTTAACTTCATAACGCACGGTGTAGTCTAGGGATCTCAATGTTTGACTTCATAACGCATGGTGTAGTCTAGGGGTCTCACTGATGACTTCATAACGCACGGTGTAGTTTAGGGGTCTCAATGATGACTTCATAACGCACGGTGTAGCCTACGGGTCTCAGTGCTGACTTCATGACGCACGGTGTAGCCTAGGGGTCTCAGTGATGACTTCATGACGCCCGGTATAGTCTAGGGGTCTCAGTGATGACTTCATAACGCACGGTGTAGTCTAGGAGTCTCAGTGATGACTTCATAACGCACGGTGTAGTCTAGGGGTCTCAGTGATGACTTCATAACGCACGGTGTAGTCTAGGGGTCTCAGTGATGACTTCATAACGCACGGTGTAGTCTAGTGGTCTGAGTGATGACTTCATGACGCACGGTGTAGCCTAGGGGTCTCAGTGATGACTCATAACGCACGGTGTAGTCTAGGGGTCTCAGTGATGACTTCATAACGCACGGTGTAGTCTAGGGGTCTCAGTGATGACTTCATAACGCACGGTGTAGTCTAGGGTCTCAGTGATGACTTCATAACGCACGGTGTATTCTAGGGGTCTCAGTGATGGCTTCATAACGCACGGTGTAGTCTAGGGGTCTCAGTGATGACTTCATAATGCACGGTGTAGTCTAGGGGTCTCAGTGATGACTTCATGACGCACGGTGTAGCCTAGGGGTCTCAGTGATGACTTCATAATGCACGGTGTAGTCTAGGGGTCTCAGTGATGACTTCATAACGCACGGTGTAGTCTAGGGGTCTCAGTGATGACTTCATAACGCACGGTGTAGTCTAGGGGTCTCAATGATGACTTCAAACGCACGGTGTAGCCTAGGGGTCTCAGTGATGACTTCATAACGGAACGGTGTAGTCTAGGGGTCTCAGTGATGACTTAATAACGCACAGTGTAGTCTAGGGGTCTCAATGTTAACTTCATAACGCACGGTGTAGTCTAGGGATCTCAATGTTGACTTCATAACGCACGGTGTAGTCTAGGGGTCTCACTGATGACTTCATAACGCACGGTGTAGTTTAGGGGTCTCAATGATGACTTCATAACGCACGGTGTAGCCTACGGGTCTCAGTGCTGACTTCATGACGCACGGTGTAGCCTAGGGGTCTCAGTGATGACTTCATGACGCACGATGTAGTCTAGGGGTCTCAGTGATGACTTCATAACGCACGTGTAGTCTAGGGGTCTCAGTGATGACTTCATAACGCACGGTGTAGTCTAGGGGTCTCAATGTTGACTTCATAACGCACGGTGTAGTCTAGGGGTCTCAGTGATTACTTCATAACGCACGGTGTAGTCTAGGGGTCTCAATGATTACTTCATAACACACGGTGTAGTCTAGGGTCTCAGTGATGACTTCATAACGCATGGTGTAGTCTAGGGGTCTCAATGATTACTTCATAACGCACAGTGTAGTCTAGGGGGTCTCAGTGATGACTTCATAACGCACGGTGTAGTCTAGGGGTCTCAGTGATGACTTCATAACGCACGGTGTAGTCTAGGGGTCTCATGTTAACTTCATAACGCACGGTGTAGTCTAGGGATCTCAATGTTGACTTCATAACGCATGGTGTAGTCTAGGGGTCTCACTGATGACTTCATAACGCACGGTGTAGTTTAGGGGTCTCAATGATGACTTCATAACGCATGGTGTAGCCTACGGGTCTCAGTGCTGACTTCATGAC
This sequence comes from Rhinoderma darwinii, assembly GCF_050947455.1. Classification (NCBI taxonomy): domain Eukaryota; kingdom Metazoa; phylum Chordata; class Amphibia; order Anura; family Rhinodermatidae; genus Rhinoderma; species Rhinoderma darwinii. The sequence continues at coordinate 92,427 of NW_027461929.1, read as the reverse complement.
GCACAGTGTAGCCTAGGGGTCTCAGTGATGACTTCATGACGCCCGGTATAGTCTAGAGGTCTCAGTGATGACTTCATAACGCACGGTGTAGTCTAGGGGTCTCAGTGATGACTTCATAACGCACGGTGTAGTCTAGGGGTCTCAGTGATGACTTCATAACGCACGGTGTAGTCTAGGGGTCTCAATGTTAACTTCATAACGCACGGTGTAGTCTAGGGATCTCAATGTTGACTTCATAACGCATGGTGTAGTCTAGGGGTCTCACTGATGACTTCATAACGCACGGTGTAGTTTAGGGGTCTCAATGATGACTTCATAACGCACGGTGTAGCCTACGGGTCTCAGTGCTGACTTCATGACGCACGGTGTAGCCTAGGGGTCTCAGTGATGACTTCATGACGCCCGGTATAGTCTAGGGGTCTCAGTGATGACTTCATAACGCACGGTGTAGTCTAGGAGTCTCAGTGATGACTTCATAACGCACGGTGTAGTCTAGGGGTCTCAGTGATGACTTCATAACGCACGGTGTAGTCTAGGGGTCTCAGTGATGACTTCATAACGCACGGTGTAGTCTAGGGGTCTGAGTGATGACTTCATGACGCACGGTGTAGCCTAGGGGTCTCAGTGATGACTTCATAACGCACGGTGTAGTCTAGGGGTCTCAGTGATGACTTCATAACGCACGGTGTAGTCTAGGGGTCTCAGTGATGACTTCATAACGCACGGTGTAGTCTAGGGTCTCAGTGATGACTTCATAACGCACGGTGTAGTCTAGGGGTCTCAGTGATGGCTTCATAACGCACGGTGTAGTCTAGGGGTCTCAGTGATGACTTCATAATGCACGGTGTAGTCTAGGGGTCTCAGTGATGACTTCATGACGCACGGTGTAGCCTAGGGGTCTCAGTGATGACTTCATAATGCACGGTGTAGTCTAGGGGTCTCAGTGATGACTTCATAACGCACGGTGTAGTCTAGGGGTCTCAGTGATGACTTCATAACGCACGGTGTAGTCTAGGGGTCTCAATGATGACTTCAAAACGCACGGTGTAGCCTAGGGGTCTCAGTGATGACTTCATAACGAACGGTGTAGTCTAGGGGTCTCAGTGATGACTTAATAACGCACAGTGTAGTCTAGGGGTCTCAATGTTAACTTCATAACGCACGGTGTAGTCTAGGGATCTCAATGTTGACTTCATAACGCACGGTGTAGTCTAGGGGTCTCACTGATGACTTCATAACGCACGGTGTAGTTTAGGGGTCTCAATGATGACTTCATAACGCACGGTGTAGCCTACGGGTCTCAGTGCTGACTTCATGACGCACGGTGTAGCCTAGGGGTCTCAGTGATGACTTCATGACGCACGATGTAGTCTAGGGGTCTCAGTGATGACTTCATAACGCACGGTGTAGTCTAGGGGTCTCAGTGATGACTTCATAACGCACGGTGTAGTCTAGGGGTCTCAATGTTGACTTCATAACGCACGGTGTAGTCTAGGGGTCTCAGTGATTACTTCATAACGCACGGTGTAGTCTAGGGGTCTCAATGATTACTTCATAACACACGGTGTAGTCTAGGGGTCTCAGTGATGACTTCATAACGCATGGTGTAGTCTAGGGGTCTCAATGATTACTTCATAACGCACAGTGTAGTCTAGGGGTCTCAGTGATGACTTCATAACGCACGGTGTAGTCTAGGGGTCTCAGTGATGACTTCATAACGCACGGTGTAGTCTAGGGGTCTCAATGTTAACTTCATAACGCACGGTGTAGTCTAGGGATCTCAATGTTGACTTCATAACGCATGGTGTAGTCTAGGGGTCTCACTGATGACTTCATAACGCACGGTGTAGTTTAGGGGTCTCAATGATGACTTCATAACGCATGGTGTAGCCTACGGGTCTCAGTGCTGACTTCATGACGCACAGTGTAGCCTAGGGGTCTCAGTGATGACTTCATGACGCCCGGTATAGTCTAGAGGTCTCAGTGATGACTTCATAACGCACGGTGTAGTCTAGGGGTCTCAGTGATGACTTCATAACGCACGGTGTAGTCTAGGGGTCTCAGTGATGACTTCATAACGCACGGTGTAGTCTAGGGCTCTCAATCTTGACTTCATAACGCACGGTGTAGTCTAGGGGTCTCAATCTTGACTTCATAACGCACGGTGTAGTCTAGGGGTCTCAATGTTGACTTCATAACGCACGGTGTAGTCTAGGTCTCAGTGATGACTTCATAACGCACGGTGTAGTCTAGGGGTCTCAATGATGACTTCATAACGCACGGTGTAGTCTAGGGTTCTCAATGATGACTTCATAACGCACGGTGTAGTCTAGGGGTCTCAGTGATGACTTCATAACGCACGGTGTAGTCTAGGGGTCTCAGTGATGGCTTCATAACGCACGGTGTAGTCTAGGGGTCTCAGTGATGACTTCATAACGCACGGTGTAGTCTAGGGGTCTCAGTGATGACTTCATAACGCACGGTGTAGTCTAGGGGTCTCAATGATGACTTCATAACGCACGGTGTAGTCTAGGGGTCTCAGTGATGACTTCATAACGCACGGTGTAGTCTAGGGGTCTCAATGTTGACTTCATAACGCACGGTGTAGTCTAGGGGTCTCAATGTTGACTTCATAACGCACGGTGTAGTCTAGGGGTCTCAGTGATGACTTCATAACGCAAGGTGTAGTCTAGGGGTCTCAATGATGACTTCATAACGCACGGTGTAGTCTAGGGGTCTCAGTGATGACTTCATAATGCATGGTGTAGTCTAGGGGTCTCAATGATGACTTCATAACGCACGGTGTAGTCTAGGGGTCTCAGTGATGACTTCATAACGCACAGTGTAGTCTAGGGGTCTCAGTGATGACTTCATAACGCACAGTGCAGTCTAGGGGTCTCAATGATGACTTCATAACGCACGGTGTAGTCTAGGGGTCTCAGTGATGACTTCATAACGCACGGTGTAGTCTAGGGGTCTCAGTGATGACTTCATAACGCACGGTGTAGTCTAGGGGTCTCAGTGATGACTTCATAACGCACGGTGTAGTCTAGGAGTCTCAGTGATGGCTTCATAACGCACGGTGTAGTCTAGGGGTCTCAGTGATGACTTCATAATGCATGGTGTAGTCTAGGGGTCTCAGTGATGACTTCATGACGCACGGTGTAGCCTAGGGGTCTCAGTGATGACTTCATAATGCACGGTGTAGTCTAGGGGTCTCAATGATGACTTCATAACGCACGGTGTAGCCTAGGGGTCTCAGTGATGACTTCATAACGAACGGTGTAGCCTAGGGGTCTCAGTGATGACTTCATAACGCACGGTGTAGCCTAGGGGTCTCAGTGATGGCTTCATAACGCACGGTGTAGCCTAGGGGTCTCAGTGATGACTTCATAACGCACGGTGTAGTCTAGGGGTCTCAGTGATGACATCATAACGCACGGTGTAGTCTAGGGGTCTCAGTGATGACTTCATAATGCATGGTGTAGTCTAGGGGTCTCAGTGATGACTTCATAACGCACGGTGTAGTCTAGGGGTTTCAGTGATGACTTCATAACGCACGGTGTAGTCTAGGGGTCTCAGTGATGACTTCATAACACACGGTGTAGTCTAGGGGTCTCAGTGATGACTTCATAACGCACGGTGTAGTCTAGGGGTCTCAGTGATGACTTCATAACGCACGGTGTAGCCTAGGGGTCTCAGTGATTACATCATGATGCACGGTGTAGCCTAGGGGTCTCAATGATGACTTCATAACGCACGGTGTAGTCTAGGGGTCTCAGTGATGACTTCATAACGCACTGTGTAGTCTAGGTGTCTCAGTGATGACTTCATAACACACGGTGTAGTCTAGGGGTCTCAGTGATGACTTCATAACACACGGTGTAGTCTAGGGGTCTCAGTGATGACTTCATAACGCACGGTGTAGTCTAGGGGTCTCAGTGATGACTTCATAACACACGGTGTAGCCTAGGGGTCTCAGTGATTACATCATGACGCACGGTGTAGCCTAGGGGTCTCAATGATGACTTCATAACGCACGGTGTAGTCTAGGGGTCTCAGTGATGACTTCATAACGCATGGTGTAGTCTAGGGGTCTCAATGATTACTTCATAACGCACAGTGTAGTCTAGGGGTCTCAGTGATGACTTCATAATGCACGGTGTAGTCTAGGGGTCTCAGTGATGACTTCATAACGCACGGTGTAGTCTAGGGGTCTCAATGTTAACTTCATAACGCACGGTGTAGTCTAGGGATCTCAATGTTGACTTCATAACGCATGGTGTAGTCTAGGGGTCTCACTGATGACTTCATAACGCACGGTGTAGTTTAGGGGTCTCAATGATGACTTCATAACGCATGGTGTAGCCTACGGGTCTCAGTGCTGACTTCATGACGCACAGTGTAGCCTAGGGGTCTCAGTGATGACTTCATGACGCCCGTTATAGTCTAGGGGTCTCAGTGATGACTTCATAACGCATGGTGTAGTCTAGGGGTCTCAGTGATGACTTCATAACGCACGGTGTAGTCTAGGGGTCTCAATCTTGACTTCATAACGCACGGTGTAGTCTAGGGGTCTCAATCTTGACTTCATAACGCACGGTGTAGTCTAGGGGTCTCAATGTTGACTTCATGACGCACAGTGTAGCCTAGGGGTCTCAGTGATGACTTCATGACGCCCGGTATAGTCTAGGGGTCTCAGTGATGACTTCATAACGCACGGTGTAGTCTAGGGGTCTCAGTGATGACTTCATAACGCACGGTGTAGTCTAGGGCTCTCAATCTTGACTTCATAACGCACGGTGTAGTCTAGGGGTCTCAATCTTGACTTCATAACGCACGGTGTAGTCTAGGGGTCTCAATGTTGACTTCATAACGCACGGTGTAGTCTAGGTCTCAGTGATGACTTCATAACGCACGGTGTAGTCTAGGGGTCTCAATGATGACTTCATAACGCACGGTGTAGTCTAGGGTTCTCAATGATGACTTCATAACGCACGGTGTAGTCTAGGGGTCTCAGTGATGACTTCATAACGCACGGTGTAGTCTAGGGGTCTCAGTGATGGCTTCATAACGCACGGTGTAGTCTAGGGGTCTCAATGATGACTTCATAATGCACGGTGTAGTCTAGGGGTCTCAGTGATGACTTCATGACGCACGGTGTAGCCTAGGGGTCTCAGTGATGACTTCATAATGCACGGTGTAGTCTAGGGGTCTCAGTGATGACTTCATAATGCACGGTGTAGTCTAGGGGTCTCAGTGATGACTTCATAACGCACGGTGTAGTCTAGGGGTCTCAATGATGACTTCATAACGCACGGTGTAGCCTAGGGGTCTCAGTGATGACTTCATAACGAACGGTGTAGTCTAGGGGTCTCAGTGATGACTTCATTACGCACGGTGTAGCCTAGGGGTCTCAGTGATGACTTCATAATGCACGGTGTAGCCTAGGGGTCTCAGTGATGGCTTCATAACGCACGGTGTAGCCTAGGGGTCTCAGTGATGACTTCATAACGCACGGTGTAGTCTAGGGGTCTCAGTGATGACATCATAACGCACGGTGTAGTCTAGGGGTCTCAGTGATGACTTCATAACGCATGGTGTAGTCTAGGGGTCTCAGTGATGACTTCATAACGCACGGTGTAGTCTAGGGGTTTCAGTGATGACTTCATAACGCACGGTGTAGTCTAGGGGTCTCAGTGATGACTTCATAACGCACTGTGTAGTCTAGGGGTCTCAATGATGACTTCATAACGCACGGTGTAGTCTAGGGGTCTCAGTGATGACTTCATAACACACAGTGTAGTCTAGGGGTCTCAGTGATGACTTCATAACGCACGGTGTAGTCTAGGGGTCTCAGTGATGACTTCATAACGCACGGTGTAGCCTAGGGGTCTCAGTGATTACATCATGACGCACGGTGTAGCCTAGGGGTCTCAATGATGACTTCATAACGCACGGTGTAGTTTAGGGGTCTCAGTGATGACTTCATAACGCATGGTGTAGTCTAGGGGTCTCAATGATGACTTCATAACGCACGGTGTAGTCTAGGGGTCTCAATGCTTACTTCATAACGCACAGTGTAGTCTAGGGGTCTCAGTGATGACTTCATAACGCACGGTGTTTTCTAGGGGTCTCAGTGATGACTTCATAACGCACGGTGTAGTCTAGGGGTCTCAATGTTAACTTCATAACGCACGGTGTAGTTTAGGGATCTCAATGTTGACTTCATAACGCACGGTGTAGTCTAGGGGTCTCACTGATGACTTCATAACGCACGGTGTAGTTTAGGGGTCTCAATGATGACTTCATAACGCACGGTGTAGCCTACGGGTCTCAGTGCTGACTTCATGACGCACGGTGTAGCCTAGGGGTCTCAGTGATGACTTCATGACGCCCGTTATAGTCTAGGGGTCTCAGTGATGACTTCATAACGCACGGTGTAGTCTAGGGGTCTCAGTGATGACTTCATAACGCACGGTGTAGTCTAGGGGTCTCAGTGATGACTTCATAACGCACGGTGTAGTCTAGGGCTCTCAATCTTGACTTCATAACGCACGGTGTAGTCTAGGGGTCTCAATCTTGACTTCATAACGCACGGTGTAGTCTAGGGGTCTCAATGTTGACTTTATAACGCACGGTGTAGTCTAGGTCTCAGTGATGACTTCATAACGCACGGTGTAGTCTAGGGGTCTCAATGATGACTTCATAACGCACGGTGTAGTCTAGGGTTCTCAATGATGACTTCATAACGCACGGTGTAGTCTAGGGGTCTCAGTGATGACTTCATAACGCACGGTGTAGTCTAGGGGTCTCAGTGATGGCTTCATAACGCACGGTGTAGTCTAGGGGTCTCAGTGATGACTTCATAACGCACGGTGTAGTCTAGGGGTCTCAGTGATGACTTCATAACGCACGGTGTAGTCTAGGGGTCTCAGTGATGACTTCATAACGCACGGTGTAGTCTAGGGGTCTCAATGATGACTTCATAATGCACGGTGTAGTCTAGGGGTCTCAGTGATGACTTCATAACGCACGGTGTAGTCTAGGGGTCTCAATGTTGACTTCATAACGCACGGTGTAGTCTAGGGGTCTCAATGTTGACTTCATAACGCACGGTGTAGTCTAGGGGTCTCAGTGATGACTTCATAACGCACGGTGTAGTCTAGGGGTCTCAATGATGACTTCATAACGCACGGTGTAGTCTAGGGGTCTCAGTGATGACTTCATAATGCATGGTGTAGTCTAGGGGTCTCAATGATGACTTCATAACGCACGGTGTAGTCTAGTGGTCTCAGTGATGACTTCATAACGCACAGTGTAGTCTAGGGGTCTCAGTGATGACTTCATAACGCACAGTGTAGTCTAGGGGTCTCAATGATGACTTCATAACGCACGGTGTAGTCTAGGGGTCTCAGTGATGACTTCATGACGCACGGTGTAGTCTAGGGGTCTCAGTGATGACTTCATAACGCACGGTGTTGTCTAGGGGTCTCAATGTTGACTTCATAACGCACGGTGTAGTCTAGGGGTCTCAATGTTGACTTCATAACGCACGGTGTAGTCTAGGGGTCTCAGTGATGACTTCATAATGCATGGTGTAGTCTAGGGGTCTCAATGATGACTTCATAACGCACGGTGTAGTCTAGGGGTCTCAGTGATGACTTCATAACGCACGGTGTAGTCTAGGGGTCTCAATGATGACTTAATAACGCACGGTGTAGTCTAGGGGTCTCAGTGATGACTTCATAACGCACGATGTAGTCTAGGGGTCTCAGTGATGACTTCATAACACACGGTGTAGTCTAGGGGTCTCAGTGATGACTTCATAACGCACGGTATAGTCTAGGGGTCTCAATGTTGACTTCATAACGCACGGTGTAGTCTAGGGGTCTCAGTGATTACTTCATAACGCACGGTGTAGTCTAGGGGTCTCAATGATTACTTCATAACACACGGTGTAGTCTAGGGGTCTCAGTGATGACTTCATAACGCACGGTGTAGTCTAGGGGTCTCAATGATGACTTCATAACGCACAGTGTAGTCTAGGGGTCTCAGTGATGACTTCATAACGCACGGTGTAGTCTAGGGGTCTCAATGTTAACTTCATAACGCACAGTGTAGTCTAGGGATCTCAATGTTGACTTCAAAACGCACGGTGTAGTCTAGGGGTCTCACTGATGACTTCATAACGCACGGTGTAGTTTAGGGGTCTCAATGATGACTTCATAACGCACGGTGTAGCCTACGGGTCTCAGTGCTGACTTCATGACGCACTGTGTAGCCTAGGGGTCTCAGTGATGACTTCATGACGCCCGGTATAGTCTAGGGGTCTCAGTGATGACTTCATAACGCACGGTGTAGTCTAGGGGTCTCAGTGATGACTTCATAACGCACTGTGTAGTCTAGGTGTCTCAGTGATGACTTCATAACGCACGGTGTAGTCTAGGGCTCTCAATCTTGACTTCATAACGCACGGTGTAGTCTAGGGGTCTCAATCTTGACTTCATAACGCACGGTGTAGTCTAGGGGTCTCAATGTTGACTTCATAATGCACGGTGTAGTCTAGGTCTCAGTGATGACTTCATAGCGCACGGTGTAGTCTAGGGGTCTCAATGATGACTTCATAACGCACGGTGTAGTCTAGGGTTCTCAATGATGACTTCATAATGCTCGGTGTAGTCTAGGGGACTCAGTGATGACTTCATAACGCACGGTGTAGTCTAGGGGTCTCAGTGATGGCTTCATAACGCACGGTGTAGTCTAGGGTTCTCAGTGATGACTTCATAACGCACGGTGTAGTCTAGGGGTCTCAGTGATGACTTCATAACGCATGGTGTAGTCTAGGGGTCTCAATGATGACTTCATAACGCACGGTGTAGTCTAGGGGTCTCAGTGATGACTTAATAGCGCACGGTGTAGTCTAGGGGTCTCAGTGATGACTTCATAACGCACAGTGTAGTCTAGGGGTCTCAGTGATGACTTCATAACGCACGGTGTAGTCTAGGGGTCTCAATCTTGACTTCATAACGCACGGTGTAGTCTAGGGGTCTCAATGTTGACTTCATAACGCACGGTGTAGTCTAGGGGTCTCAGTGATGACTTCATAACGCACGGTGTAGTCTAGGGGTCTCAATGATGACTTCATAACGCACGGTGTAGTCTAGGGGTCTCAGTGATGACTTCATAACGCACGGTGTAGTCTAGGGGTCTCAGTGATGACTTCATAACGCACTGTGTAATCTAGGGGTCTCAATGTTGACTTCATAATGCACGGTGTAGCCTAGGGGTCTCAATGTTGACTTCATAACGCACGGTGTAGTCTAGGGGTCTCAGTGATGACTTCATAACGCACGGTGTAGTCTAGGGGTCTCAATGATGACTTCATAACGCACGGTGTAGTCTAGGGGTCTCAGTGATGACTTCATAACGCACGGTGTAGTCTAGGGGTCTCAGTGATGACTTCATAACGCACGGTGTAGTCTAGGGGTCTCAGTGATGACTTCATAACGCACGGTGTAGTCTAGGGGTCTCAGTGATGACTTCATAACGCACGGTGTAGTCTAGGGGTCTCAATGTTGACTTCATAACGCACGGTGTAGTCTAGGGTTCTCAATGTTGACTTCATAACGCACGGTGTAGTCTAGGGGTCTCAGTGATGATTTCATAACGCACGGTGTAGTCTAGGGGTCTCAATGATGACTTCATAACGCACGGTGTAGTCTAGGGGTCTCAGTGATGACTTCATTATGCATGGTGTAGTCTAGGGGTCTCAATGATGACTTCATAACGCACGGTGTAGTCTAGGGGTCTCAGTGATGACTTCATAACGCACAGTGTAGTCTAGGGGTCTCAGTGATGACTTCATAACGCACAGTGTAGTCTAGGGGTCTCAATGATGACTTCATAACGCACGGTGTAGTCTAGGGGTCTCAGTGATGACTTCATAACGCACGGTGTAGTCTAGGGGTCTCAGTGATGACTTCATAACGCACGGTGTAGTCTAGGGGTCTCAATGTTGACTTCATAACGCACGGTGTAGTCTAGGGGTCTCAATGTTGACTTCATAACGCACGGTGTAGTCTAGGGGTCTCAGTGATGACTTCATAATGCATGGTGTAGTCTAGGGGTCTCAATGATGACTTCATAACGCACGGTGTAGTCTAGGGGTCTCAGTGATGACTTCATAACGCACGGTGTAGTCTAGGGGTCTCAATGATGACTTTATAACGCACGGTGTAGTCTAGGGGTCTCAGTGATGACTTCATAATGCACGATGTAGTCTAGGGGTCTCAGTGATGACTTCATAACGCACGGTGTAGTCTAGGGGTCTCAGTGATGACTTTATAACGCACGGTGTAGACTAGGGGTCTCAATGTTGACTTCATAACGCACGGTGTAGTCTAGGGGTCTCAGTGATTACTTCATAACGCACGGTGTAGTCTAGGGGTCTCAATGATTACTTCATAACACACGGTGTAGTCTAGGGGTCTCAGTGATGACTTCATAACGCACGGTGTAGTCTAGGGGTCTCAATGATGACTTCATAACGCACAGTGTAGTCTAGGGGTCTCAGTGATGACTTCATAACGCACGGTGTAGTCTAGGGGTCTCAGTGATGACTTCATAACGCACGGTGTAGTCTAGGGGTCTCAGTGATGACTTCATAACACACGGTGTAGTCTAGGGGTCTCAGTGATGACTTCATAACGCACGGTGTAGTCTAGGGGTCTCAATGTTGACTAAATAACGCACGGTGTAGTCTAGGGGTCTCAATGTTGACTTCATAACGCACGGTGTAGTCTAGGGGTCTCAGTGATGACTTCATAACGCACGGTGTAGTCTAGGGGTCTCAATGATGACTTCATAACGCACGGTGTAGTCTAGGGGTCTCAGTGATGACTTCATAGTGCATGGTGTAGTCTAGGGGTCTCAATGATGACTTCATAACGCACGGTGTAGTCTAGGGTCTCAGTGATGACTTCATAACGCACAGTGTAGTCTAGGGGTCTCAGTGATGACTTCATAACGCACAGTGTAGTCTAGGGGTCTCAATGATGACTTCATAACGAACGGTGTAGTCTAGCGGTCTCAGTGATGACTTCATAACGCACGGTGTAGTCTAGGGGTCTCAGTGATGACTTCATAACGCACGGTGTAGTCTAGGGGTCTCAATGTTGACTTCATAACGCACGGTGTAGTCTAGGGGTCTCAATGTTGACTTCATAACGCACGGTGTAGTCTAGGGGTCTCAGTGATGACTTCATAATGCATGGTGTAGTCTAGGGGTCTCAATGATGACTTCATAACGCACGGTGTAGTCTAGGGGTCTCAGTGATGACTTCATAACGCACGGTGTAGTCTAGGAGTCTCAATGATGACTTTATAACGCACGGTGTAGTCTAGGGGTCTCAGTGATGACTTCATAATGCACGATGTAGTCTAGGGGTCTCAGTGATGACTTCATAACGCACGGTGTAGTCTAGGGGTCTCAGTGATGACTTCATAACGCACGGTGTAGTCTAGGGGTCTCAATGTTGACTTCATAACGCACGGTGTAGTCTAGGGGTCTCAGTGATTACTTCATAACGCACGGTGTAGTCTAGGGGTCTCAATGATTACTTCATAACACACGGTGTAGTCTAGGGGTCTCAGTGATGACTTCATAACGCACGGTGTAGTCTAGGGGTCTCAATGATGACTTCATAACGCACAGTGTAGTCTAGGGGTCTCAGTGATGACTTCATAACGCACGGTGTAGTCTAGGGGTCTCAATGTTAACTTCATAACGCACAGTGTAGTCTAGGGATCTCAATGTTGACTTCAAAACGCACGGTGTAGTCTAGGGGTCTCACTGATGACTTCATAACGCACGGTGTAGTTTAGGGGTCTCAATGATGACTTCATAACGCACGGTGTAGCCTACGGGTCTCAGTGCTGACTTCATGACGCACTGTGTAGCCTAGGGGTCTCAGTGATGACTTCATGACGCCCGGTATAGTCTAGGGGTCTCAGTGATGACTTCATAACGCACGGTGTAGTCTAGGGGTCTCAGTGATGACTTCATAACGCACTGTGTAGTCTAGGTGTCTCAGTGATGACTTCATAACGCACGGTGTAGTCTAGGGCTCTCAATCTTGACTTCATAACGCACGGTGTAGTCTAGGGGTCTCAATCTTGACTTCATAACGCACGGTGTAGTCTAGGGGTCTCAATGTTGACTTCATAATGCACGGTGTAGTCTAGGTCTCAGTGATGACTTCATAGCGCACGGTGTAGTCTAGGGGTCTCAATGATGACTTCATAACGCACGGTGTAGTCTAGGGTTCTCAATGATGACTTCATAACGCTCGGTGTAGTCTAGGGGACTCAGTGATGACTTCATAACGCACGGTGTAGTCTAGGGGTCTCAGTGATGGCTTCATAACGCACGGTGTAGTCTAGGGTTCTCAGTGATGACTTCATAACGCACGGTGTAGTCTAGGGGTCTCAGTGATGACTTCATAACGCATGGTGTAGTCTAGGGGTCTCAATGATGACTTCATAACGCACGGTGTAGTCTAGGGGTCTCAGTGATGACTTAATAGCGCACGGTGTAGTCTAGGGGTCTCAGTGATGACTTCATAACGCACAGTGTAGTCTAGGGGTCTCAGTGATGACTTCATAACGCACGGTGTAGTCTAGGGGTCTCAATCTTGACTTCATAACGCACGGTGTAGTCTAGGGGTCTCAATGTTGACTTCATAACGCACGGTGTAGTCTAGGGGTCTCAGTGATGACTTCATAACGCACGGTGTAGTCTAGGGGTCTCAATGATGACTTCATAACGCACGGTGTAGTCTAGGGGTCTCAGTGATGACTTCATAACGCACGGTGTAGTCTAGGGGTCTCAGTGATGACTTCATAACGCACTGTGTAATCTAGGGGTCTCAATGTTGACTTCATAATGCACGGTGTAGCCTAGGGGTCTCAATGTTGACTTCATAACGCACGGTGTAGTCTAGGGGTCTCAGTGATGACTTCATAACGCACGGTGTAGTCTAGGGGTCTCAATGATGACTTCATAACGCACGGTGTAGTCTAGGGGTCTCAGTGATGACTTCATAACGCACGGTGTAGTCTAGGGGTCTCAGTGATGACTTCATAACGCACGGTGTAGTCTAGGGGTCTCAGTGATGACTTCATAACGCACGGTGTAGTCTAGGGGTCTCAGTGATGACTTCATAACGCACGGTGTAGTCTAGGGGTCTCAATGTTGACTTCATAACGCACGGTGTAGTCTAGGGTTCTCAATGTTGACTTCATAACGCACGGTGTAGTCTAGGGGTCTCAGTGATGATTTCATAACGCACGGTGTAGTCTAGGGGTCTCAATGATGACTTCATAACGCACGGTGTAGTCTAGGGGTCTCAGTGATGACTTCATTATGCATGGTGTAGTCTAGGGGTCTCAATGATGACTTCATAACGCACGGTGTAGTCTAGGGGTCTCAGTGATGACTTCATAACGCACAGTGTAGTCTAGGGGTCTCAGTGATGACTTCATAACGCACAGTGTAGTCTAGGGGTCTCAATGATGACTTCATAACGCACGGTGTAGTCTAGGGGTCTCAGTGATAACTTCATAACGCACGGTGTAGTCTAGGGGTCTCAGTGATGACTTCATAACGCACGGTGTAGTCTAGGGGTCTCAATGTTGACTTCATAACGCACGGTGTAGTCTAGGGGTCTCAATGTTGACTTCATAACGCACGGTGTAGTCTAGGGGTCTCAGTGATGACTTCATAATGCATGGTGTAGTCTAGGGGTCTCAATGATGACTTCATAACGCACGGTGTAGTCTAGGGGTCTCAGTGATGACTTCATAACGCACGGTGTAGTCTAGGGGTCTCAATGATGACTTTATAACGCACGGTGTAGTCTAGGGGTCTCAGTGATGACTTCATAATGCACGATGTAGTCTAGGGGTCTCAGTGATGACTTCATAACGCACGGTGTAGTCTAGGGGTCTCAGTGATGACTTTATAACGCACGGTGTAGACTAGGGGTCTCAATGTTGACTTCATAACGCACGGTGTAGTCTAGGGGTCTCAGTGATTACTTCATAACGCACGGTGTAGTCTAGGGGTCTCAATGATTACTTCATAACACACGGTGTAGTCTAGGGGTCTCAGTGATGACTTCATAACGCACGGTGTAGTCTAGGGGTCTCAATGATGACTTCATAACGCACAGTGTAGTCTAGGGGTCTCAGTGATGACTTCATAACGCACGGTGTAGTCTAGGGGTCTCAGTGATGACTTCATAACGCACGGTGTAGTCTAGGGGTCTCAGTGATGACTTCATAACACACGGTGTAGTCTAGGGGTCTCAGTGATGACTTCATAACGCACGGTGTAGTCTAGGGGTCTCAATGTTGACTAAATAACGCACGGTGTAGTCTAGGGGTCTCAATGTTGACTTCATAACGCACGGTGTAGTCTAGGGGTCTCAGTGATGACTTCATAACGCACGGTGTAGTCTAGGGGTCTCAATGATGACTTCATAACGCACGGTGTAGTCTAGGGGTCTCATTGATGACTTCATAGTGCATGGTGTAGTCTAGGGGTCTCAATGATGACTTCATAACGCACGGTGTAGTCTAGGGTCTCAGTGATGACTTCATAACGCACAGTGTAGTCTAGGGGTCTCAGTGATGACTTCATAACGCACAGTGTAGTCTAGGGGTCTCAATGATGACTTCATAACGAACGGTGTAGTCTAGCGGTCTCAGTGATGACTTCATAACGCACGGTGTAGTCTAGGGGTCTCAGTGATGACTTCATAACGCACGGTGTAGTCTAGGGGTCTCAATGTTGACTTCATAACGCACGGTGTAGTCTAGGGGTCTCAATGTTGACTTCATAACGCACGGTGTAGTCTAGGGGTCTCAGTGATGACTTCATAATGCATGGTGTAGTCTAGGGGTCTCAATGATGACTTCATAACGCACGGTGTAGTCTAGGGGTCTCAGTGATGACTTCATAACGCACGGTGTAGTCTAGGAGTCTCAATGATGACTTTATAACGCACGGTGTAGTCTAGGGGTCTCAGTGATGACTTCATAATGCACGATGTAGTCTAGGGGTCTCAGTGATGACTTCATAACGCACGGTGTAGTCTAGGGGTCTCAGTGATGACTTCATAACGCACGGTGTAGTCTAGGGGTCTCAATGTTGACTTCATAACGCACGGTGTAGTCTAGGGGTCTCAGTGATTACTTCATAACGCACGGTGTAGTCTAGGGGTCTCAATGATTACTTCATAACACACGGTGTAGTCTAGGGGTCTCAGTGATGACTTCATAACGCACGGTGTAGTCTAGGGGTCTCAGTGATGACTTCATAACACACGGTGTAGTCTAGGGGTCTCAGTGATGACTTCATAACGCACGGTGTAGTCTAGGGGTCTCAATGTTGACTTCATAACGCACGGTGTAGTCTAGGGGTCTCAATGTTGACTTCATTACGCACGGTGTAGTCTAGGGGTCTCAGTGATGACTTCATAACGCACGGTGTAGTCTAGGGGTCTCAATGATGACTTCATAACGCACGGTGTAGTCTAGGGGTCTCAGTGATGACTTCATAGTGCATGGTGTAGTCTAGGGGTCTCAATGATGACTTCATAACGCACGGTGTAGTCTAGGGTCAAAGTGATGACTTCATAACGCACAGTGTAGTCTAGGGGTCTCAGTGATGACTTCATAACGCACAGTGTAGTCTAGGGGTCTCAATGATGACTTCATAACGCACGGTGTAGTCTAGGGGTCTCAGTGATGACTTCATAACGCACGGTGTAGTCTAGGGGTCTCAGTGATGACTTCATAACGCACGGTGTAGTCTAGGGGTCTCAATGTTGACTTCATAACGCACGGTGTAGTCTAGGGGTCTCAATGTTGACTTCATAACGCACGGTGTAGTCTAGGGGTCTCAGTGATGACTTCATAACGCATGGTGTAGTCTAGGGGTCTCAATGATGACTTCATAACGCACGGTGTAGTCTAGGGGTCTCAGTGATGACTTAATAGCGCACGGTGTAGTCTAGGGGTCTCAGTGATGACTTCATAACGCACAGTGTAGTCTAGGGGTCTCAGTGATGACTTCATAACGCACGGTGTAGTCTAGGGGTCTCAATCTTGACTTCATAACGCACGGTGTAGTCTAGGGGTCTCAATGTTGACTTCATAACGCACGGTGTAGTCTAGGGGTCTCAGTGATGACTTCATAACGCACGGTGTAGTCTAGGGGTCTCAATGATGACTTCATAACGCACGGTGTAGTCTAGGGGTCTCAGTGATGACTTCATAACGCACGGTGTAGTCTAGGGGTCTCAGTGATGACTTCATAACGCACTGTGTAATCTAGGGGTCTCAATGTTGACTTCATAATGCACGGTGTAGCCTAGGGGTCTCAATGTTGACTTCATAACGCACGGTGTAGTCTAGGGGTCTCAGTGATGACTTCATAACGCACGGTGTAGTCTAGGGGTCTCAATGATGACTTCATAACGCACGGTGTAGTCTAGGGGTCTCAGTGATGACTTCATAACGCACGGTGTAGTCTAGGGGTCTCAGTGATGACTTCATAACGCACGGTGTAGTCTAGGGGTCTCAGTGATGACTTCATAACGCACGGTGTAGTCTAGGGGTCTCAGTGATGACTTCATAACGCACGGTGTAGTCTAGGGGTCTCAATGTTGACTTCATAACGCACGGTGTAGTCTAGGGTTCTCAATGTTGACTTCATAACGCACGGTGTAGTCTAGGGGTCTCAGTGATGATTTCATAACGCACGGTGTAGTCTAGGGGTCTCAATGATGACTTCATAACGCACGGTGTAGTCTAGGGGTCTCAGTGATGACTTCATTATGCATGGTGTAGTCTAGGGGTCTCAATGATGACTTCATAACGCACGGTGTAGTCTAGGGGTCTCAGTGATGACTTCATAACGCACAGTGTAGTCTAGGGGTCTCAGTGATGACTTCATAACGCACAGTGTAGTCTAGGGGTCTCAATGATGACTTCATAACGCACGGTGTAGTCTAGGGGTCTCAGTGATGACTTCATAACGCACGGTGTAGTCTAGGGGTCTCAGTGATGACTTCATAACGCACGGTGTAGTCTAGGGGTCTCAATGTTGACTTCATAACGCACGGTGTAGTCTAGGGGTCTCAATGTTGACTTCATAACGCACGGTGTAGTCTAGGGGTCTCAGTGATGACTTCATAATGCATGGTGTAGTCTAGGGGTCTCAATGATGACTTCATAACGCACGGTGTAGTCTAGGGGTCTCAGTGATGACTTCATAACGCACGGTGTAGTCTAGGGGTCTCAATGATGACTTTATAACGCACGGTGTAGTCTAGGGGTCTCAGTGATGACTTCATAATGCACGATGTAGTCTAGGGGTCTCAGTGATGACTTCATAACGCACGGTGTAGTCTAGGGGTCTCAGTGATGACTTTATAACGCACGGTGTAGACTAGGGGTCTCAATGTTGACTTCATAACGCACGGTGTAGTCTAGGGGTCTCAGTGATTACTTCATAACGCACGGTGTAGTCTAGGGGTCTCAATGATTACTTCATAACACACGGTGTAGTCTAGGGGTCTCAGTGATGACTTCATAACGCACGGTGTAGTCTAGGGGTCTCAATGATGACTTCATAACGCACAGTGTAGTCTAGGGGTCTCAGTGATGACTTCATAACGCACGGTGTAGTCTAGGGGTCTCAGTGATGACTTCATAACGCACGGTGTAGTCTAGGGGTCTCAGTGATGACTTCATAACACACGGTGTAGTCTAGGGGTCTCAGTGATGACTTCATAACGCACGGTGTAGTCTAGGGGTCTCAATGTTGACTAAATAACGCACGGTGTAGTCTAGGGGTCTCAATGTTGACTTCATAACGCACGGTGTAGTCTAGGGGTCTCAGTGATGACTTCATAACGCACGGTGTAGTCTAGGGGTCTCAATGATGACTTCATAACGCACGGTGTAGTCTAGGGGTCTCAGTGATGACTTCATAGTGCATGGTGTAGTCTAGGGGTCTCAATGATGACTTCATAACGCACGGTGTAGTCTAGGGTCTCAGTGATGACTTCATAACGCACAGTGTAGTCTAGGGGTCTCAGTGATGACTTCATAACGCACAGTGTAGTCTAGGGGTCTCAATGATGACTTCATAACGAACGGTGTAGTCTAGCGGTCTCAGTGATGACTTCATAACGCACGGTGTAGTCTAGGGGTCTCAGTGATGACTTCATAACGCACGGTGTAGTCTAGGGGTCTCAATGTTGACTTCATAACGCACGGTGTAGTCTAGGGGTCTCAATGTTGACTTCATAACGCACGGTGTAGTCTAGGGGTCTCAGTGATGACTTCATAATGCATGGTGTAGTCTAGGGGTCTCAATGATGACTTCATAACGCACGGTGTAGTCTAGGGGTGTCAGTGATGACTTCATAACGCACGGTGTAGTCTAGGAGTCTCAATGATGACTTTATAACGCACTGTGTAGTCTAGGGGTCTCAGTGATGACTTCATAATGCACGATGTAGTCTAGGGGTCTCAGTGATGACTTCATAACGCACGGTGTAGTCTAGGGGTCTCAGTGATGACTTCATAACGCACGGTGTAGTCTAGGGGTCTCAATGTTGACTTCATAACGCACGGTGTAGTCTAGGGGTCTCAGTGATTACTTCATAACGCACGGTGTAGTCTAGGGGTCTCAATGATTACTTCATAACACACGGTGTAGTCTAGGGGTCTCAGTGATGACTTCATAACGCACGGTGTAGTCTAGGGGTCTCAGTGATGACTTCATAACACACGGTGTAGTCTAGGGGTCTCAGTGATGACTTCATAACGCACGGTGTAGTCTAGGGGTCTCAATGTTGACTTCATAACGCACGGTGTAGTCTAGGGGTCTCAATGTTGACTTCATTACGCACGGTGTAGTCTAGGGGTCTCAGTGATGACTTCATAACGCACGGTGTAGTCTAGGGGTCTCAATGATGACTTCATAACGCACGGTGTAGTCTAGGGGTCTCAGTGATGACTTCATAGTGCATGGTGTAGTCTAGGGGTCTCAATGATGACTTCATAACGCACGGTGTAGTCTAGGGTCAAAGTGATGACTTCATAACGCACAGTGTAGTCTAGGGGTCTCAGTGATGACTTCATAACGCACAGTGTAGTCTAGGGGTCTCAATGATGACTTCATAACGCACGGTGTAGTCTAGGGGTCTCAGTGATGACTTCATAACGCACGGTGTAGTCTAGGGGTCTCAGTGATGACTTCATAACGCACGGTGTAGTCTAGGGGTCTCAATGTTGACTTCATAACGCACGGTGTAGTCTAGGGGTCTCAATGTTGACTTCATAACGCACGGTGTAGTCTAGGGGTCTCAGTGATGACTTTATAATGCATGGTGTAGTCTAGGGGTCTCAATGATGACTTCATAACGCACGGTGTAGTCTAGGGGTCTCAGTGATGACTTCATAACGCACGGTGTAGTCTAGGGGTCTCAATGATGACTTCATAACGCACGGTGTAGTCTAGGGGTCTCAGTGATGACTTCATAACGCATGATGTAGTCTAGGGGTCTCAATGATGACTTCATAACGCACGGTTTAGTCTAGGGGTCTCAATGTTGACTTTATAACGCACGGTGTAGTCTAGAGGTCTCAGTGATTACTTCATAACGCACGGTGTAGTCTAGGGGTCTCAATGATTACTTCATAACACACGGTGTAGTCTAGGGGTCTCAGTGATGACTTCATAACGCACGGTGTAGTCTAGGGGTCTCAATGATGACTTCATAACGCACAGTGTAGTCAAGGGGTCTCAGTGATGACTTCATAACGCACGGTGTAGTCTAGGGGTCTCAGTGATGACTTCATAACGCACGTTGTAGTCTAGGGGTCTCAATGTTAACTTCATAACGCACGGTGTAGTCTAGGGGTCTCAGTGATGACTTCATAACGCACGGTGTAGTCTAGGGGTCTCAATGATGACTTCATAACGCACGGTGTAGTCTAGGGGTCTCAGTGATGACTTCATAGTGCATGGTGTAGTCTAGGGGACTCAATGATGACTTCATAACGCACGGTGTAGTCTAGGGTCTCAGTGATGACTTCATAACGCACAGTGTAGTCTAGGGGTCTCAGTGATGACTTCATAATCCACAGTGTAGTCTAGGGGTCTCAATGATGACTTCATAACGCACGGTGTAGTCTAGGGGTCTCAGTGATGACTTCATAACGCACGGTGTAGTCTAGGGGTCTCAGTGATGACTTCATAACGCACGGTGTAGTCTAGGGGTCTCAATGTTGACTTCATAACGCACGGTGTAGTCTAGGGGTCTCAATGTTGACTTCATAACGCACGGTGTAGTCTAGGGGTCTCAGTGATGACTTTATAATGCATGGTGTAGTCTAGGGGTTTCAATGATGACTTCATAACGCACGGTGTAGTCTAGGGGTCTCAGTGATGACTTCGTATTGCACGGTGTAGTCTAGGGGTCTCAATGATGACTTCATAACGCACGGTGTAGTCTAGGGGTCTCAGTGATGACTTCATAACGCATGATGTAGTCTAGGGGTCTCAATGATGACTTCATAACGCACGGTGTAGTCTAGGGGTCTCAGTGATGACTTCATAACGCACGGTGTAGTCTAGGGGTCTCAGTGATGACTTCATAACGCACGGTGTAGTCTAGGGGTCTCAATGATGACTTCATAACGCACGGTGTAGTCTAGGGGTCTCAGTGATGACTTCATAACGCACGGTGTAGTCTAGGGGTCTCAGTGATGACTTCATAACGCACGGTGTAGTCTAGGGGTCTCAATGTTGACTTCGTAACGCACGGTGTAGTCTAGGGGTCTCAATGTTGACTTCATAACGCACGGTGTAGTCTAGGGGTCTCAGTGATGACTTTATAGTGCATGGTGTAGTCTAGGGGTCTCAATGATGACTTCATAACGCACGGTGTAGTCTAGCGGTCTCAGTGATGACTTCATAACACACGGTGTAGTCTAGGGGTCTCAGTGATGACTTCATAACGCACGGTGTAGTCTAGGGGTCTCAGTGATGACTTCATAACGCACGGTGTAGTCTAGGGGTCTCAGTGATTACTTCATAACGCACGGTGTAGTCTAGGGGTCTCAATGATTACTTCATAACACACGGTGTAGTCTAGGGGTCTCAGTGATGACTTCATAACGCACGGTGTAGTCTAGGGGTCTCAATGATGACTTCATAACGCACGGTGTAGTCTAGGGGTCTCAGTGATGACTTCATAACGCACGGTGTAGTCTAGGGGTCTCAGTGATGACTTCATAACGCACGTTGTAGTCTAGGGGTCTCAATGTTAACTTCATAACGCACGGTGTAGTCTAGGGATCTCAATGTTGACTTCATAACGCACGGTGTAGTCTAGGGGTCTCACTGATGACTTCATAACGCACTGTGTAGTTTAGGGGTCTCAATGATGACTTCATAACGCACGGTGTAGCCTACGGGTCTCAGTGCTGACTTCATGACGCACGGTGTAGCCTAGGGGTCTCAGTGATGACTTCATGACGCCCGGTATAGTCTAGGGGTCTCAGTGATGACTTCATAACGCACGGTGTAGTCTAGGGGTCTCAGTGATGACTTCATAACGCACGGTGTAGTCTAGGGTTCTCAGTGATGACTTCATAACGCACGGTGTAGTCTAGGGGTCTCAATGATTACTTCATAACGCACAGTGTAGTCTAGGGGTCTCAGTGATGACTTCATAACGCACGGTGTAGTCTAGGGGTCTCAGTGATGACTTCATAACGCACGGTGTAGTCTAGGGGTCTCAATGTTAACTTCATAACGCACGGTGTAGTCTAGGGATCTCAATGTTGACTTCATAACGCACGGTGTAGTCTAGGGGTCTCACTGATGACTTCATAACGCACGGTGTAGTTTAGGGGTCTCAATGATGACTTCATAACGCACGGTGTAGCCTACGGGTCTCAGTGCTGACTTCGTGACGCACGGTGTAGCCTAGGGGTCTCAGTGATGACTTCATGACGCCCGGTATAGTCTAGGGGTCTCAGTGATGACTTCATAACGCACGGTGTAGTCTAGGGGTCTCAGTGATGACTTCATAACGCACGGTGTAGTCTAGGGGTCTCAATGTTGACTTCATAACGCACGGTGTAGTCTAGGGGTCTCAATGTTGACTTCATAACGCACGGTGTAGTCTAGGGGTCTCAGTGATGACTTCATAATGCATGGTGTAGTCTAGGGGTCTCAATGATGACTTCATAACGCACGGTGTAGTCTAGGGGTCTCAGTGATGACTTCATGACGCCCGGTATAGTCTAGGGGTCTCAGTGATGACTTCATAACGCACGGTGTAGTCTAGGGGTCTCAGTGATGACTTCATAACGCACAGTGTAGTCTAGGGGTCTCAGTGATGACTTCATAACGCACAGTGTAGTCTAGGGGTCTCAATGATGACTTCATAACGCACGGTGTAGTCTAGGGGTCTCAGTGATGACTTCATAACGCACGGTGTAGTCTAGGGGTCTCAGTGATGACTTCATAACGCACGGTGTAGTCTAGGGGTCTCAATGTTGACTTCATAACGCACGGTGTAGTCTAGGGGTCTCAATGTTGACTTCATAACGCACGGTGTAGTCTAGGGGTCTCAGTGATGACTTCATAATGCATGGTGTAGTCTAGGGGTCTCAATGATGACTTCATAACGCACGGTGTAGTCTAGGGGTCTCAGTGATGACTTCATAACGCACGGTGTAGTCTAGGGGTCTCAATGATGACTTTATAACGCACGGTGTAGTCTAGGGGTCTCAGTGATGACTTCATAATGCACGATGTAGTCTAGGGGTCTCAGTGATGACTTCATAACGCACGGTGTAGTCTAGGGGTCTCAGTGATGACTTCATAATGCACGGTGTAGACTAGGGGTCTACAATTTTGACTTCATAACGCACGGTGTAGTCTAGGGGTCTCAGTGATTACTTCATAACGCACGGTGTAGTCTAGGGGTCTCAATGATTACTTCATAACACACGGTGTAGTCTAGGGGTCTCAGTGATGACTTCATAACGCACGGTGTAGTCTAGGGGTCTCAATGATGACTTCATAACGCACAGTGTAGTCTAGGGGTCTCAGTGATGACTTCATAACGCACGGTGTAGTCTAGGGGTCTCAGTGATGACTTCATAACGCACGGTGTAGTCTAGGGGTCTCAGTGATGACTTCATAACACACGGTGTAGTCTAGGGGTCTCAGTGATGACTT
Source organism: Rhinoderma darwinii (assembly GCF_050947455.1). NCBI lineage: Eukaryota > Metazoa > Chordata > Amphibia > Anura > Rhinodermatidae > Rhinoderma > Rhinoderma darwinii. The sequence goes on along the minus strand of NW_027461929.1, from coordinate 69,089 downwards.
CATAACGCACGGTGTAGTCTAGGGGTCTCAATGTTGACTTCATAACGCACGGTGTAGTCTAGGGGTCTCAGTGATGACTTCATAACGCACGGTGTAGTCTAGGGGTCTCAATGATGACTTCATAACGCACGGTGTAGTCTAGGGGTCTCAGTGATGACTTCATAGTGCATGGTGTAGTCTAGGGGTCTCAGTGATGACTTCATAACGCACGGTGTAGTCTAGGGGTCTCAGTGATGACTTCATAACACACGGTGTAGTCTAGGGGTCTCAGTGATGACTTCATAACGCACGGTGTAGTCTAGGGGTCTCAATGTTGACTTCATAACGCACGGTGTAGTCTAGGGGTCTCAGTGATGACTTCATAACGCACGGTGTAGTCTAGGGGTCTCAATGATGACTTCATAACGCACGGTGTAGTCTAGGGGTCTCAGTGATGACTTCATAGTGCATGGTGTAGTCTAGGGGTCTCAATGATGACTTCATAACGCACGGTGTAGTCTAGGGTCTCAGTGATGACTTCATAACGCACAGTGTAGTCTAGGGGTCTCAGTGATGACTTCAAAACGCACAGTGTAGTCTAGGGGTCTCAATGATGAGTTCATAACGCACGGTGTAGTCTAGGGGTCTCAGTGATGACTTCATAACGCACGGTGTAGTCTAGGGGTCTCAGTGATGACTTCATAACGCACGGTGTAGTCTAGGGGTCTCAATGTTGACTTCATAACGCACGGTGTAGTCTAGGGGTCTCAATGTTGACTTCATAACGCACGGTGTAGTCTAGGGGTCTCAGTGATGACTTCATAATGCATGGTGTAGTCTAGGGGTCTCAATGATGACTTCATAACGCACGGTGTAGTCTAGGGGTCTCAGTGATGACTTCATAACGCACGGTGTAGTCTAGGGGTCTCAATGATGACTTTATAACGCACGGTGTAGTCTAGGGGTCTCAGTGATGACTTCATAATGCACGATGTAGTCTAGGGGTCTCAGTGATGACTTCATAACGCACGGTGTAGTCTAGGGGTCTCAGTGATGACTTCATAACGCACGGTGTAGTCTAGGGGTCTCAATGTTGACTTCATAACGCACGGTGTAGTCTAGGGGTCTCAGTGATTACTTCATAACGCACGGTGTAGTCTAGGGGTCTCAATGATTACTTCATAACACACGGTGTAGTCTAGGGGTCTCAGTGATGACTTCATAACGCACGGTGTAGTCTAGGGGTCTCAATGATGACTTCATAACGCACAGTGTAGTCTAGGGGTCTCAGTGATGACTTCATAACGCACGGTGTAGTCTAGGGGTCTCAGTGATGACTTCATAACGCACGGTGTAGTCTAGGGGTCTCAGTGATGACTTCATAACACACGGTGTAGTCTAGGGGTCTCAGTGATGACTTCATAACGCACGGTGTAGTCTAGGGGTCTCAATGTTGACTTCATAACGCACGGTGTAGTCTAGGGGTCTCAATGTTGACTTCATAACGCACGGTGTAGTCTAGGGGTCTCAGTGATGACTTCATAACGCGCGGTGTAGTCTAGGGGTCTCAATGATGACTTCATAACGCACGGTGTAGTCTAGGGGTCTCAGTGATGACTTCATAGTGCATGGTGTAGTCTAGGGGTCTCAATGATGACTTCATAACGCACGGTGTAGTCTAGGGTCAAAGTGATGACTTCATAACGCACAGTGTAGTCTAGGGGTCTCAGTGATGACTTCATAACGCACGGTGTAGTCTAGGGGTCTCAGTGATGACTTCATAATGCACAGTGTAGTCTAGGGGTCTCAATGATGACTTCATAACGCACGGTGTAGTCTAGGGGTCTCAGTGATGACTTCATAACGCACAGTGTAGTCTAGGGGTCTCAGTGATGACTTCATAACGCACGGTGTAGTCTAGGGGTCTCAGTGATGACTTCATAACGCACAGTGTAGTCTAGGGGTCTCAATGATGACTTCATAACGCACGGTGTAGTCTAGGGGTCTCAGTGATGACTTCATAACGCACAGTGTAGTCTAGGGGTCTCAGTGATGACTTCATAACGCACGGTGTAGTCTAGGGGTCTCAATGTTGACTTCATAACGCACGGTGTAGTCTAGGGGTCTCAATGTTGACTTCATAACGCACGGTGTAGTCTAGGGGTCTCAGTGATGACTTTATAATGCATGGTGTAGTCTAGGGGTCTCAATGATGACTTCATAACGCACGGTGTAGTCTAGGGGTCTCAGTGATGACTTCATAACGCACGGTGTAGTCTAGGGGTCTCAATGATGACTTCATAACGCACGGTGTAGTCTAGGGGTCTCAGTGATGACTTCATAACGCATGATGTAGTCTAGGGGTCTCAATGATGACTTCATAACGCACGGTTTAGTCTAGGGGTCTCAATGTTGACTTTATAACGCACGGTGTAGTCTAGAGGTCTTAGTGATTACTTCATAACGCACGGTGTAGTCTAGGGGTCTCAATGATTACTTCATAACACACGGTGTAGTCTAGGGGTTTCAGTGATGACTTCATAACGCACGGTGTAGTCTAGGGGTCTCAATGATGACTTCATAACGCACAGTGTAGTCAAGGGGTCTCAGTGATGACTTCATAACGCACGGTGTAGTCTAGGGGTCTCAATGTTAACTTCATAACGCACGGTGTAGTCTAGGGGTCTCAGTGATGACTTCATAACGCACGGTGTAGTCTAGGGGTCTCAATGATGACTTCATAACGCACGGTGTAGTCTAGGGGTCTCAGTGATGACTTCATAGTGCATGGTGTAGTCTAGGGGTCTCAATGATGACTTCATAACGCACGGTGTAGTCTAGGGTCTCAGTGATGACTTCATAACGCACAGTGTAGTCTAGGGGTCTCAGTGATGACTTCATAACGCACAGTGTAGTCTAGGGGTCTCAATGATGACTTCATAACGCACGGTGTAGTCTAGGGGTCTCAGTGATGACTTCATAACGCACGGTGTAGTCTAGGGGTCTCAGTGATGACTTCATAATGCACGGTGTAGTCTAGGGGTCTCAATGTTGACTTCATAACGCACGGTGTAGTCTAGGGGTCTCAATGTTGACTTCATAACGCACGGTGTAGTTTAGGGGTCTCAGTGATGACTTTATAATGCATGGTGTAGTTTAGGGGTCTCAATGATGACTTCATAACGCACGGTGTAGTCTAGGGGTCTCAGTGATGACTTCGTAACGCACGGTGTAGTCTAGGGGTCTCAATGATGACTTCATAACGCACGGTGTAGTCTAGGGGTCTCAGTGATGACTTCATAACGCATGATGTAGTCTAGGGGTCTCAATGATGACTTCATAACGCACGGTTTAGTCTAGGGGTCTCAATGTTGACTTTATAACGCACGGTGTAGTCTAGGGGTCTCAGTGATGACTTCATAGTGCATGGTGTAGTCTAGGGGTCTCAATGTTGACTTCATAACGCACGGTGTAGTCTAGGGGTCTCAGTGATGACTTTATAATGCATGGTGTAGTCTAGGGGTCTCAATGATGACTTCATAACGCACGGTGTAGTCTAGGGGTCTCAGTGATGACTTCATAACGCACGGTGTAGTCTAGGGGTCTCAGTGATGACTTCATAACGCACGGTGTAGTCTAGGGGTCTCAATGTTGACTTCATAACGCACGGTGTAGTCTAGGGGTCTCAATGTTGACTTCATAACGCACGGTGTAGTCTAGGGGTCTCAGTGATGACTTTATAATGCATGGTGTAGTCTAGGGGTCTCAATGATGACTTAATAACGCACGGTGTAGTCTAGGGGTCTCAGTGATGACTTCATAACGCACGGTGTAGTCTAGGGGTCTCAGTGATGACTTCATAACGCACGGTGTAGTCTAGGGGTCTCAGTGATGACTTCATAACGCACGGTGTAGTCTAGGGGTCTCAGTGATTACTTCATAACGCACGGTGTAGTCTAGGGGTCTCAATGATTACTTCATAACACACGGTGTAGTCTAGGGGTCTCAGTGATGACTTCATAACGCACGGTGTAGTCTAGGGGTCTCAATGATGACTTCATAACGCACAGTGTAGTCAAGGGGTCTCAGTGATGACTTCATAACGCACGGTGTAGTCTAGGGGTCTCAGTGATGACTTCATAACGCACGTTGTAGTCTAGGGGTCTCAATGTTAACTTCATAACGCACGGTGTAGTCTAGGGATCTCAATGTTGACTTCATAACGCACGGTGTAGTCTAGGGGTCTCACTGATGACTTCATAACGCACTGTGTAGTTTAGGGGTCTCAATGATGACTTCATAACGCACGGTGTAGCCTACGGGTCTCAGTGCTGACTTCATGACGCACGGTGTAGCCTAGGGGTCTCAGTGATGACTTCATGACGCCCGGTATAGTCTAGGGGTCTCAGTGATGACTTCATAACGCACGGTGTAGTCTAGGGGTCTCAGTGATGACTTCATAACGCACGGTGTAGTCTAGGGGTCTCAGTGATGACTTCATAACGCACGGTGTAGTCTAGGGGTCTCAATGATTACTTCATAACGCACAGTGTAGTCTAGGGGTCTCAGTGATGACTTCATAACGCACGGTGTAGTCTAGGGGTCTCAGTGATGACTTCATAACGCACGGTGTAGTCTAGGGGTCTCAATGTTAACTTCATAACGCACGGTGTAGTCTAGGGATCTCAATGTTGACTTCATAACGCACGGTGTAGTCTAGGGGTCTCACTGATGACTTCATAACGCACGGTGTAGTTTAGGGGTCTCAATGATGACTTCATAACGCACGGTGTAGCCTACGGGTCTCAGTGCTGACTTCATGACGCACGGTGTAGCCTAGGGGTCTCAGTGATGACTTCATGACGCCCGGTATAGTCTAGGGGTCTCAGTGATGACTTCATAACGCACGGTGTAGTCTAGGGGTCTCAGTGATGACTTCATAACGCACGGTGTAGTCTAGGGGTCTCAGTGATGACTTCATAACGCACGGTGTAGTCTAGGGCTCTCAATCTTGACTTCATAACGCACGGTGTAGTCTAGGGGTCTCAATCTTGACTTCATAACGCACGGTGTAGTCTAGGGGTCTCAATGTTGACTTCATAACGCACGGTGTAGTCTAGGTCTCAGTGATGACTTCATAACGCACGGTGTAGTCTAGGGGTCTCAATGATGACTTCATAACGCACGGTGTAGTCTAGGGTTCTCAATGATGACTTCATAACGCACGGTGTAGTCTAGGGGTCTCAGTGATGACTTCATAACGCACGGTGTAGTCTAGGGGTCTCAGTGATGGCTTCATAACGCACGGTGTAGTCTAGGGGTCTCAGTGATGACTTCATAACGCACGGTGTAGTCTAGGGGTCTCAGTGATGACTTCATAATGAACGGTGTAGTCTAGGGGTCTCAATGATGACTTCATAACGCACGGTGTAGTCTAGGGGTCTCAGTGATGACTTCATAACGCACGGTGTAGTCTAGGGGTCTCAATGTTGACTTCATAACGCACGGTGTAGTCTAGGGGTCTCAATGTTGACTTCATAACGCACGGTGTAGTCTAGGGGTCTCAATGATGACTTCATAACGCACGGTGTAGTCTAGGGGTCTCAATGATGACTTCATAACGCACGGTGTAGTCTAGGGGTCTCAGTGATGACTTCATAATGCATGGTGTAGTCTAGGGGTCTCAATGATGACTTCATAACGCACGGTGTAGTCTAGGGGTTTCAGTGATGACTACATAACGCACAGTGTAGTCTAGGGGTCTCAGTGATGACTTCATAACGCACAGTGTAGTCTAGGGGTCTCAATGATGACTTCATAATGCACGGTGTAGTCTAGGGGTCTCAGTGATGACTTCATAATGCACGGTGTAGTCTAGGGGTCTCAGTGATGACTTCATAACGCACGGTGTAGTCTAGGGGTCTCAATGTTGACTTCATAACGCACGGTGTAGTCTAGGGGTCTCAATGTTGACTTCATAACGCACGGTGTAGTCTAGGGGTCTCAGTGATGACTTCATAATGCATGGTGTAGTCTAGGGGTCTCAATGATGACTTCATAACGCACGGTGTAGTCTTGGGGTCTCAGTGATGACTTCATAACGCACGGTGTAGTCTAGGGGTCTCAATGATGACTTCATAACGCACGGTGTAGTCTAGGGGTCTCAGTGATGACTTCATAACGCATGATGTAGTCTAGGGGTCTCAGTGATGACTTCATAACGCACGGTGTAGTCTAGGGGTCTCAATGATGACTTCATAACGCACGGTTTAGTCTAGGGGTCTCAATGTTGACTTTATAACGCACGGTGTAGTCTAGAGGTCTCAGTGATTACTTCATAACGCACGGTGTAGTCCAGGGGTCTCAATGATTACTTCATAACACACGGTGTAGTCTAGGGGTCTCAGTGATGACTTCATAACGCACGGTGTAGTCTAGGGGTCTCAATGATGACTTCATAACGCACAGTGTAGTCTAGGGGTCTCAGTGATGACTTCATAACGCACGGTGTAGTCTAGGGGTCTCAGTGATGACTTCATAACGCACGTTGTAGTCTAGGGGTCTCAATGTTAACTTCATAACGCACGGTGTAGTCTACGGATCTCAATGTTGACTTCATAACGCACGGTGTAGTCTAGGGGTCTCACTGATGACTTCATAACGCACTGTGTAGTTTAGGGTTCTCAATGATGACTTCATAACGCACGGTGTAGCCTACGGGTCTCAGTGCTGACTTCATGACGCACGGTGTAGCCTAGGGGTCTCAGTGATGACTTCATGACGCCCGGTATAGTATAGGGGTCTCAGTGATGACTTCATAACGCACGGTGTAGTCTAGGGGTCTCAGTGATGACTTCATAACGCACGGTGTAGTCTAGGGGTCTCAGTGATGACTTCATAACGCACGGTGTAGTCTAGGGGTCTCAATGATTACTTCATAACGCAAAGTGTAGTCTAGGGGTCTCAGTGATGACTTCATAACGCACGGTGTAGTTTAGGGGTCTCAATGATGACTTCATAACGCACGGTGTAGCCTACGGGTCTCAGTGCTGACTTCATGACGCACGGTGTAGCCTAGGGGTCTCAGTGATGACTTCATGACGCCCGGTATAGTCTAGGGGTCTCAGTGATGACTTCATAACGCACGGTGTAGTCTAGGGGTCTCAGTGATGACTTCATAACGCACGGTGTAGTCTAGGGGTCTCAGTGATGACTTCATAACGCACGGTGTAGTCTAGGGCTCTCAATCTTGACTTCATAACGCACGGTGTAGTCTAGGGGTCTCAATCTTGACTTCATAACGCACGGTGTAGTCTAGGGGTCTCAATGTTGACTTCATAACGCACGGTGTAGTCTAGGTCTCAGTGATGACTTCATAACGCACGGTGTAGTCTAGGGGTCTCAATGATGACTTCATAACGCACGGTGTAGTCTAGGGTTCTCAATGATGACTTCATAACGCACGGTGTAGTCTAGGGGTCTCAGTGATGACTTCATAACGCACGGTGTATTCTAGGGGTCTCAGTGATGGCTTCATAACGCACGGTGTAGTCTAGGGGTCTCAGTGATGACTTCATAACGCACGGTGTAGTCTAGGGGTCTCAGTGATGACTTCATAATGCACGGTGTAGTCTAGGGGTCTCAATGATGACTTCATAACGCACGGTGTAGTCTAGGGGTCTCAGTGATGACTTCATAACGCACGGTGTAGTCTAGGGGTCTCAATGTTGACTTCATAACGCACGGTGTAGTCTAGGGGTCTCAATGTTGACTTCATAACGCACGGTGTAGTCTAGGGGTCTCAGTGATGACTTCATAACGCACGGTTTAGTCTAGGGGTCTCAATGATGACTTCATAACGCACGGTGTAGTCTAGGGGTCTCAGTGATGACTTCATAATGCATGGTGTAGTCTAGGGGTCTCAATGATGACTTCATAACGCACGGTGTAGTCTAGGGGTCTCAGTGATGACTTCATAACGCACAGTGTAGTCTAGGGGTCTCAGTGATGACTTCATAACGCACAGTGTAGTCTAGGGGTCTCAATGATGACTTCATAACGCACGGTGTAGTCTAGGGGTCTCAGTGATGACTTCATAACGCACGGTGTAGTCTAGGGGTCTCAGTGATGACTTCATAACGCACGGTGTAGTCTAGGGGTCTCAATGTTGACTTCATAACGCACGGTGTAGTCTAGGGGTCTCAATGTTGACTTCATAACGCACGGTGTAGTCTAGGGGTCTCAGTGATGACTTCATAATGCATGGTGTAGTCTAGGGGTCTCAATGATGACTTCATAACGCACGGTGTAGTCTAGGGGTCTCAGTGATGACTTCATAACGCACGGTGTAGTCTAGGGTTCTCAATGATGACTTCATAACGCACGGTGTAGTCTAGGGGTCTCAGTGATTACTTCATAACGCACGATGTAGTCTAGGGGTCTCAGTGATGACTTCATAACGCACGGTGTAGTCTAGGGGTCTCAGTGATGACTTCATAACGCACGGTGTAGTCTAGGGGTCTCAATGTTGACTTCATAACGCACGGTGTAGTCTAGGGGTCTCAGTGATTACTTCATAACGCATGGTGTAGTCTAGGGGTCTCAATGATTACTTCATAACACACGGTGTAGTCTAGGGGTCTCAGTGATGACTTCATAACGCACGGTGTAGTCTAGGGGTCTCAATGATGACTTCATAACGAACAGTGTAGTCTAGGGGTCTCAGTGATGACTTCATAACGCACGGTGTAGTCTAGGGGTCTCAGTGATGACTTCATAACGCACGGTGTAGTCTAGGGGTCTCAGTGATGACTTCATAACGCACGGTGTAGTCTAGGGGTCTCAGTGATGACTTCATAACGCACGGTGTAGTCTAGGGGTCTCAATGTTGACTTCATAACGCACGGTGTAGTCTAGGGGTCTCAATGTTGACTTCATAACGCACGGTGTAGTCTAGGGGTCTCAGTGATGACTTCATAACGCACGGTGTAGTCTAGGGGTCTCAATGATGACTTCATAACGCACGGTGTAGTCTAGGGGTCTCAGTGATGACTTCATAGTGCATGGTGTAGTCTAGGGGTCTCAATGATGTCTTCATAACGCACGGTGTAGTCTAGGGTCTCAGTGATGACTTCATAACGCACAGTGTAGTCTAGGGGTCTCAGTTATGACTTCATAACGCACAGTGTAGTCTAGGGGTCTCAGTGATGACTTCATAACGCACGGTGTAGTCTAGGGGTCTCAGTGATGACTTCATAACGCACGGTGTAGTCTAGGGGTCTCAATGTTGACTTCATAACGCACGGTGTAGTCTAGGGGTCTCAATGTTGACTTCATAACGCACGGTGTAGTCTAGGGGTCTCAGTGATGACTTCATAATGCATGGTGTAGTCTAGGGGTCTCAATGATGACTTCATAACGCACGGTGTAGTCTAGGGGTCTCAGTGATGACTTCATAACCCACGGTGTAGTCTAGGAGTCTCAACGATGACTTCATAACGCACGGTGTAGTCTAGGGATCTCAGTGATGACTTCATAACGCACGGTGTAGTCTAGGGGTCTCAGTGATGACTTCATAACGCACGGTGTAGTCTAGGGGTCTCAGTGATGACTTCATAAAGCACGGTGTAGTCTAGGGGTCTCAATGATGACTTCATAACGCACAGTGTAGTCTAGGGGTCTCAGTGATGACTTCATAACGCACGGTGTAGTCTAGGGGTCTCAATGTTAACTTCATAACACACGGTATAGTCTAGGGATCTCAATGTTGACTTCATAACGCACGGTGTAGTCTAGGGGTCTCAATGATGACTTCATAACGCACGGTGTAGCCTACGGGTCTCAGTGATGACTTCATGACGCACGGTGTAGCCTAGGGGTCTCAGTGATGACTTCATGACGCCAGGTATAGTCTAGGGGTCTCAGTGATGACTTCATAACGCACGGTGTAGTCTAGGGGTCTCAGTGATGACTTCATAACGCACGGTGTAGTCTAGGGGTCTCAGTGATGACTTCATAAAGCACGGTGTAGTCTAGGGGTCTCTATGATGACTTCATAACGCACAGTGTAGTCTAGGGGTCTCAGTGATGACTTCATAACGCACGGTGTAGTCTAGGGGTCTCAGTGATGACTTCATAACGCACGGTGTAGTCTAGGGGTCTCAATGTTAACTTCATAACGCACGGTGTAGTCTAGGGATCTCAATGTTGACTTCATAACGCACGGTGTAGTCTAGGGGTCTCACTGATGACTTCATAACGCACGGTGTAGTTTAGGGGTCTCAATGATGACTTCATAACGCACGGTGTAGCCTACGGGTCTCAGTGCTGACTTCATGACGCACGGTGTAGCCTAGGGGTCTCAGTGATGACTTCATGACGCCCGGTATAGTCTAGGGGTCTCAGTGATGACTTCATAACGCACGGTGTAGTCTAGGGGTCTCAGTGATGACTTCATAACGCACGGTGTAGTTTAGGGCTCTCAATCTTGACTTCATAATGCACGGTGTAGTCTAGGGGTCTCATTCTTGACTTCATAACGCACGGTGTAGTCTAGGGGTCTCAATGTTGACTTCATAACGCACGGTGTAGTCTAGGTCTCAGTGATGACTTCATAACGCACGGTGTAGTCTAGGGGTCTCAATGATGACTTCATAACGCACGGTGTAGTCTAGGGTTCTCAATGATGACTTCATAACGCACGGTGTAGTCTAGGGGTCTCAGTGATGACTTCATAACGCACGGTGTAGTCTAGGGGTCTCAGTGATGGCTTCATAACGCACGGTGTAGTCTAGGGGTCTCAGTGATGACTTCATAACGCACGGTGTAGTCTAGGGGTCTCAGTGATGACTTCATAACGCACGGTGTAGTCTAGGGGTCTCAGTGATGACTTCATAACGCACGGTGTAGTCTAGGGGTCTCAATGATGACTTCATAACGCACGGTGTAGTCTAGGGGTCTCAATGTTGACTTCATAACGCACGGTGTAGTCTAGGGGTCTCAATGTTGACTTCATAACGCACGGTGTAGTCTAGGGGTCTCAGTGATGACTTCATAATGCACGGTGTAGTCTAGGGGTCTCAATGATGACTTCATAACGCACGGTGTAGTCTAGGGGTCTCAGTGATGACTTCATAATGCATGGTGTAGTCTAGGGGTCTCAATGATGACTTCATTACGCACGGTGTAGTCTAGGGGTCTCAGTGATGACTTCATAACGCACAGTGTAGTCTAGGGGTCTCAGTGATGACTTCATAACGCACGGTGTAGTCTAGGGGTCTCAATGTTGACTTCATAACGCACGGTGTAGTCTAGGGGTCTCAATGTTGACTTCATAACGCACGGTGTAGTCTAGGGGTCTCAGTGATGACTTCATAACGCACGGTGTAGTCTAGCGGTCTCAATGATGACTTCATAACGCACGGTGTAGTCTAGGGGTCTCAGTGATGACTTCATAGTGCATGGTGTAGTCTAGGGGTCTCAATGATGACTTCATAACGCACAGTGTAGTCTAGGGGTCTCAGTGATGACTTCATAACGCACAGTGTAGTCTAGGGGTCTCAATGATGACTTCATAACGCACGGTGTAGTCTAGGGGTCTCAGTGATGAATTCATAACGCACGGTGTAGTCTAGGGGTCTCAGTGATGACTTCATAACGCACGGTGTAGTCTAGGGGTCTCAATGTTGACTTCATAACGCACGGTGTAGTCTAGGGGTCTCAATGTTGACTTCATAACGCACGGTGTAGTCTAGGGGTCTCAGTGTTGACTTCATAATGCATGGTGTAGTCTAGGGGTCTCAATGATGACTTCATAACGCACGGTGTTGTCTAGGGGTCTCAGTGATGACTTCATAACGCACGGTGTAGTCTAGGGGTCTCAGTGATGACTTCATAACGCACGATGTAGTCTAGGGGTCTCAGTGATGACTTCATAACACACGGTGTAGTCTAGGGGTCTCAATGATGACTTCATAACGCACGGTTTAGTCTAGGGGTCTCAATGTTGACTTCATAACGCACAGTGTAGTCTAGAGGTCTCAGTGATTACTTCATAACGCACGGTGTAGTCTAGGGGTCTCAATGATTACTTCATAACACACGGTGTAGTCTAGGGGTCTCAGTGATGACTTCATAACGCACGGTGTAGTCTAGGGGTCTCAATGATGACTTCATAACGCACAGTGTAGTCTAGGGGTCTCAGTGATGACTTCATAACGCACGGTGTAGTCTAGGGGTCTCAGTGATGACTTCATAATGCACGTTGTAGTCTAGGGGTCTCAATGTTAACTTCATAACACACGGTGTAGTCTAGGGGTCTCAATGATGACTTCATAACGCACGGTGTAGCCTACGGGTCTCAGTGCTGACTTCATGACGCACGGTGTAGCCTAGGGGTCTCAGTGATGACTTCATGACGCCCGGTATAGTCTAGGGGTCTCAGTGATGACTTCATAACGCACGGTGTAGTCTAGGGGTCTCAGTGATGACTTCATAACGCACGGTGTAGTCTAGGGGTCTCAGTGATGACTTCATAACGCACGGTGTAGTCTAGGGGTCTCAATGATTACTTCATAACGCACAGTGTAGTCTAGGGGTCTCAGTGATGACTTCATAACGCACGGTGTAGTCTAGGGGTCTCAGTGATGACTTCATAACGCACGGTGTAGTCTAGGGGTCTCAATGTTAACTTCATAACGCACGGTGTAGTCTAGGGATCTCAATGTTGACTTCATAACGCACGGTGTAGTCTAGGGGTCTCACTGATGACTTCATAACGCACGGTGTAGTTTAGGGGTCTCAATGATGACTTCATAACGCACGGTGTAGCCTACGGGTCTCAGTGCTGACTTCATGACGAACCGGTGTAGCCTAGGGGTCTCAGTGATGACTTCATGACGCCCGGTATAGTCTAGGGGTCTCAGTGATGACTTCATAACGCACGGTGTAGTCTAGGGGTCTCAGTGATGACTTCATAACGCACGGTGTAGTTTAGGGGTCTCAATGATGACTTCATAACGCACGGTGTAGCCTACGGGTCTCAGTGCTGACTTCATGACGAACCGGTGTAGCCTAGGGGTCTCAGTGATGACTTCATGACGCCCGGTATAGTCTAGGGGTCTCAGTGATGACTTCATAACGCACGGTGTAGTCTAGGGGTCTCAGTGATGACTTCATAACGCACGGTGTAGTCTAGGGCTCTCAATCTTGACTTCATAATGCACGGTGTAGTCTAGGGGTCTCAATCTTGACTTCATAACGCACGGTGTAGTCTAGGGGTCTCAATGTTGACTTCATAACGCACGGTGTAGTCTAGGTCTCAGTGATGACTTCATAACGCACGGTGTAGTCTAGGGGTCTCAATGATGACTTCATAACGCACGGTGTAGTCTAGGGTTCTCAATGATGACTTCATAACGCACGGTGTAGTCTAGTGGTCTCAGTGATGACTTCATAACGCACGGTGTAGTCTAGGGGTCTCAGTGATGGCTTCATAACGCACGGTGTAGTCTAGGGGTCTCAGTGATGACTTCATAACGCACGGTGTAGTCTAGGGCTCTCAATCTTGACTTCATAATGCACGGTGTAGTCTAGGGGTCTCAATCTTGACTTCATAACGCACGGTGTAGTCTAGGGGTCTCAATGTTGACTTCATAACGCACGGTGTAGTCTAGGTCTCAGTGATGACTTCATAACGCACGGTGTAGTCTAGGGGTCTCAATCTTGACTTCATAACGCACGGTGTAGTCTAGGGGTCTCAATGTTGACTTCATAACGCACGGTGTAGTCTAGGTCTCAGTGATGACTTCATAACGCACGGTGTAGTCTAGGGGTCTCAATGATGACTTCATAACGCACGGTGTAGTCTAGGGTTCTCAATGATGACTTCATAACGCACGGTGTAGTCTAGTGGTCTCAGTGATGACTTCATAACGCACGGTGTAGTCTAGGGGTCTCAGTGATGGCTTCATAACGCACGGTGTAGTCTAGGGGTCTCAGTGATGACTTCATAACGCACGGTGTAGTCTAGGGGTCTCAGTGATGACTTCATAACGCACGGTGTAGTCTAGGGGTCTCAATGATGACTTCATAACGCACGGTGTAGTCTAGGGGTCTCAGTGATGACTTCATAACGCACGGTGTAGTCTAGGGGTCTCAATGTTGACTTCATAACGCACGGTGTAGTCTAGGGGTCTCAATGTTGACTTCATAACGCACGGTGTAGTCTAGGGGTCTCAGTGATGACTTCATAACGCACGGTGTAGTCTAGGGGTCTCAATGATGACTTCATAACGCACGGTGTAGTCTAGGGGTCTCAGTGATGACTTCATAATGCATGGTGTAGTCTAGGGGTCTCAATGATGACTTCATAACGCACGGTGTAGTCTAGGGGTCTCAGTGATGACTTCATAACGCACAGTGTAGTCTAGGGGTCTCAGTGATGACTTCATAACGCACAGTGTAGTCTAGGGGTCTCAATGATGACTTTATAACGCACGGTGTAGTCTAGGGGTCTCAGTGATGACTTGATAACGCACGGTGTAGTCTAGGGGTCTCAGTGATGACTTCATAACGCACGGTGTAGTCTAGGGGTCTCAATGTTGACTTCATAACGCACGGTGTAGTCTAGGGGTCTCAATGTTGACTTCATAACGCACGGTGTAGTCTAGGGGTCTCAGTGATGACTTCATAATGCATGGTGTAGTCTAGGGGTCTCAATGATGACTTCATAACGCACGGTGTAGTCTAGGGGTCTCAGTGATGACTTCATAACGCACGGTGTAGTCTAGGGGTCTCAATGATGACTTCATAACGCACGGTGTAGTCTAGGGGTCTCAGTGATGACTTCATAACGCATGATGTAGTCTAGGGGTCTCAGTGATGACTTCATAACGCACGGTGTAGTCTAGGGGTCTCAGTGATGACTTCATAACGCACGGTGTAGTCTAGGGGTCTCAATGTTGACTTCATAACGCACGGTGTTGTCTAGGGGTCTCAGTGATTACTTCATAACGCACGGTGTAGTCTAGGGGTCTCAATGATTACTTCATAACACACGGTGTAGTCTAGGGGTCTCAGTGATGACTTCATAACGCACGGTGTAGTCTAGGGGTCTCAGTGATGACTTCATAACGCACGGTGTAGTCTAGGGGTCTCAGTGATGACTTCATAACGCACGGTGTAGTCTAGGGGTCTCAATGTTAACTTCATAACGCACGGTGTAGTCTAGGGATCTCAATGTTGACTTCATAACGCACGGTGTAGTCTAGGGGTCTCACTGATTACTTCATAACGCACGGTGTAGTTTAGGGGTCTCAATGATGACTTCATAACGCACAGTGTAGTCTAGGGGTCTCAGTGATGACTTCATAACGCACGGTGTAGTCTAGGGGTCTCAGTGATGACTTCATAATGCACGGTGTAGTCTAGGGGTCTCAATGTTAACTTCATAACGCACGGTGTAGTCTAGGGATCTCAATGTTGACTTCATAACGCACGGTGTAGTCTAGGGGTCTCACTGATTACTTCATAACGCACGGTGTAGTTTAGGGGTCTCAATGATGACTTCATAACGCACGGTGTAGCCTACGGGTCTCAGTGCTGACTTCTTGACGCACGGTGTAGCCTAGGGGTCTCAGTGATGACTTCATGACGCCCGGTATAGTCTAGGGGTCTCAGTGATGACTTCATAACGCACGGTGTAGTCTAGGGGTCTCAGTGATGACTTCATAACGCACGGTGTAGTCTAGGGGTCTCAGTGATGACTTCATAACGCACGGTGTAGTCTAGGGGTCTCAATGATTACTTCATAACGCACAGTGTAGTCTAGGGGTCTCAGTGATGACTTCATAACGCACGGTGTAGTCTAGGGGTCTCAGTGATGACTTCATAACGCACGGTGTAGTCTAGGGGTCTCAATGTTAACTTCATAACGCACGGTGTAGTCTAGGGATCTCAATGTTGACTTCATAACGCACGGTGTAGTCTAGGGGTCTCACTGATGACTTCATAACGCACGGTGTAGTCTAGGGGTCTCAGTGATGACTTCATAACGCACGGTGTAGTCTAGGGGTCTCAATGATGACTTCATAATGCACAGTGTAGTCTAGGGGACTCAGTGATGACTTCATAACGCACGGTGTAGTCTAGGGGTCTCAATCTTGACTTCATAACGCACGGTGTAGTCTAGGGGTCTCAATGTTGACTTCATAACGCACGGTGTAGTCTAGGGGTCTCAGTGATGACTTCATAACGCACGGTGTAGTCTAGGGGTCTCAGTGATGACTTCATAACGCACGGTGTAGTCTAGGGGTCTCAGTGATGACTTCATAACGCACGGTGTAGTCTAGGGGTCTCAGTGATGACTTCATAACGCACGGTGTAGTCTAGGGCTCTCAATCTTGACTTCATAACGCACGGTGTAGTCTAGGGGTCTCAATCTTGACTTCATAACGCACGGTGTAGTCTAGGGGTCTCAATGTTGACTTCATAACGCACGGTGTAGTCTAGGTCTCAGTGATGACTTCATAGCGCACGGTGTAGTCTAGGGGTCTCAATGATGACTTCATAACGCACGGTGTAGTCTAGGGTTCTCAATGATGACTTCATAACGCACGGTGTAGTCTAGGGGTCTCAGTGATGACCTCATAACGCACGGTGTAGTCTAGGGGTCTCAGTGATGGCTTCATAACGCACGGTGTAGTCTAGGGGTCTCAGTGATGACTTCATAACGCATGGTGTAGTCTAGGGGTCTCAGTGATGACTTCATAACGCACGGTGTAGTCTAGGGGTCTCAATGATGACTTCATAACGCACGGTGTAGTCTAGGGGTCTCAGTGATGACTTCATAACGCACGGTGTAGTCTAGGGGTCTCAGTGATGACTTCATAACGCACAGTGTAGTCTAGGGGTCTCAGTGATGACTTCATAACGCACGGTGTAGTCTAGGGGTCTCAATCTTGACTTCATAACGCACAGTGTAGTCTAGGGGTCTCAGTGATGACTTCATAACGCACGGTGTAGTCTAGGGGTCTCAATCTTGACTTCATAACGCACGGTGTAGTCTAGGGGTCTCAATGTTGACTTCATAACGCACGGTGTAGTCTAGGGGTCTCAGTGATGACTTCATAACGCACGGTGTAGTCTAGGGGTCTCAATGATGACTTCATAACGCACGGTGTAGTCTAGGGGTCTCAGTGATGACTTCATAACGCACGGTGTAGTCTAGGGGTCTCAGTGATGACTTCATAACGCACGGTGTAATCTAGGGGTCTCAATGTTGACTTCATAATGCACGGTGTAGTCTAGGGGTCTCAATGTTGACATCATAACGCACGGTGTAGTCTAGGGGTCTCAGTGATGACTTCATAACGCACGGTGTAGTCTAGGGGTCTCAATGATGACTTCATAACGCACGGTGTAGTCTAGGGGTCTCAGTGATGACTTCATAACGCACGGTGTAGTCTAGGGGTCTCAATGATGACTTCATAACGCACGGTGTAGTCTAGGGGTCTCAGTGATGACTTCATAACGCACGGTGTAGTCTAGGGGTCTCAGTGATGACTTCATAACGCACGGTGTAGTCTAGGGGTCTCAGTGATGACTTCATAACGCACGGTGTAGTCTAGGGGTCTCAGTGATGACTTCATAACGCACGGTGTAGTCTAGGGGTCTCAATGTTGACTTCATAACGCACGGTGTAGTCTAGGGGTCTCAATGTTGACTTCATAACGCACAGTGTAGTCTAGGGGTCTCAGTGATGACTTCATAACGCACGGTGTAGTCTAGGGGTCTCAATGATGACTTCATAACGCACGGTGTAGTCTAGGGGTCTCAGTGATGACTTCATAATGCATGGTGTAGTCTAGGGGTCTCAATGATGACTTCATAACGCACGGTGTAGTCTAGGGGTCTCAGTGATGACTTCATAACGCACAGTGTAGTCTAGGGGTCTCAGTGATGACTTCATAACGCACAGTGTAGTCTAGGGGTCTCAATGATGACTTCATAACGCACGGTGTAGTCTAGGGGTCTCAGTGATGACTTCATAACGCACGGTGTAGTCTAGGGGTCTCAGTGATGACTTCATAACGCACGGTGTAGTCTAGGGGTCTCAATGTTGACTTCATAACGCACGGTGTAGTCTAGGGGTCTCAATGTTGACTTCATAACGCACTGTGTAGTCTAGGGGTCTCAGTGATGACTTCATAATGCATGGTGTAGTCTAGGGGTCTCAATGATGACTTCATAACGCACGGTGTAGTCTAGGGGTCTCAGTGATGACTTCATAACGCACGGTGTAGTCTAGGGGTCTCAATGATGACTTCATAACGCACGGTGTAGTCTAGGGGTCTCAGTGATGACTTCATAACGCACGATGTAGTCTAGGGGTCTCAGTGATGACTTCATAACGCACGGTGTAGTCTAGGGGTCTCAGTGATGGCTTCATAACGCACGGTGTAGTCTAGGGGTCTCAATGTTGACTTCATAACGCACGGTGTAGTCTAGGGGTCTCAGTGATTACTTCATAACGCACGGTGTAGTCTAGGGGTCTCAATGATTACTTCATAACACACGGTGTAGTCTAGGGGTCTCAGTGATGACTTCATAACGCACGGTGTAGTCTTGGGGTCTCAATGATGACTTCATAACGCACAGTGTAGTCTAGGGGTCTCAGTGATGACTTCATAACGCACGGTGTAGTCTAGGGGTCTCAGTGATGACTTCATAACGCACGGTGTAGTCTAGGGGTCTCAGTGATGACTTCATAACGCACGGTGTAGTCTAGGGGTCTCAGTGATGACTTCATAACGCACGGTGTAGTCTAGGGGTCTCAATGTTGACTTCATAACGCACGGTGTAGTCTAGGGGTCTCAATGTTGACTTCATAACGCACGGTGTAGTCTAGGGGTCTCAGTGATGACTTCATAACGCACGGTGTAGTCTAGGGGTCTCAATGATGACTTCATAACGCACGGTGTAGTCTAGGGGTCTCAGTGATGACTTCATAATGCATGGTGAAGTCTAGGGGTCTCAATGATGACTTCATAACGCACGGTGTAGTCTAGGGGTCTCAGTGATGACTTCATAACGCACAGTGTAGTTTAGGGGTCTCAGTGATGACTTCATAACGCACAGTGTAGTCTAGGGGTCTCAATGATGACTTCATAACGCACGGTGTAGTCTAGGGGTCTCAGTGATGACTTCATAACGCACGGTGTAGTCTAGGGGTCTCAGTGATGACTTCATAACGCACGGTGTAGTCTAGGGGTCTCAATGTTGACTTCATAACGCACGGTGTAGTCTAGGGGTCTCAATGTTGACTTCATAACGCACGGTGTAGTCTAGGGGTCTCATTGATGACTTCATAATGCATGGTGTAGTCTAGGGGTCTCAATGATGACTTCATAACGCACGGTGTAGTCTAGGGGTCTCAGTGATGACTTCATAACGCACGGTGTAGTCTAGGGGTCTCAATGATGACTTCATAACGCACGGTGTAGTCTAGGGGTCTCAGTGATGACTTCATAACGCACGATGTAGTCTAGGGGTCTCAGTGATGACTTCATAACGCACGGTGTAGTCTAGGGGTCTCAATGATGACTTCATAACGCACGGTTTAGTCTAGGGGTCTCAATGTTGACTTCATAACGCACGGTGTAGTCTGGAGGTCTCAGTGATTACTTCATAACGCACGGTGTAGTCTAGGGGTCTCAATGATTACTTCATAACACACGGTGTAGTCTAGGGGTCTCAGTGATGACTTCATAACGCACGGTGTAGTCTAGGGGTCTCAATGATGACTTCATAAGGCACAGTGTAGTCTAGGGGTCTCAGTGATGACTTCATAACGCACGGTGTAGTCTAGGGGTCTCAGTGATGACTTCATAACGCACGTTGTAGTCTAGGGGTCTCAATGTTAACTTCATAATGCACGGTGTAGTCTAGGGATCTCAATGTTGACTTCATAACGCACGGTGTAGTCTAGGGGTCTCACTGATGACTTCATAACGCACGGTGTAGTTTAGGGGTCTCAATGATGACTTCATAACGCACAGTGTAGCCTACGGGTCTCAGTGCTGACTTCATGACGCACGGTGTAGCCTAGGGGTCTCAGTGATGACTTCATAACGCACAGTGTAGTCTAGGGGTCTCAATGATGACTTCATAACGCACGGTGTAGTCTAGGGGTCTCAGTGATGACTTCATAATGCACGGTGTAGTCTAGGGGTCTCAGTGATGACTTCATGACGCACGGTGTAGCCTAGGGGTCTCAGTGATGACTTCATAATGCACGGTGTAGTCTAGGGGTCTCAGTGATGACTTCATAACGCACGGTGTAGTCTAGGGGTCTCAGTGATGACTTCATAACGCACGGTGTAGTCTAGGGGTCTCAATGATGACTTCATAACGCACGGTGTAGCCTAGGGGTCTCAGTGATGACTTCATAACGAACGGTGTAGTCTAGGGGTCTCATTGATGACTTCATTACGCACGGTGTAGCCTAGGGGTCTCAGTGATGACTTCATAACGCACGGTGTAGCCTAGGGGTCTCAATGATGACTTCATAACGCACGGTGTAGTCTAGGGGTCTCAGTGATGACTTCATAACGCACAGTGTAGTTTAGGGGTCTCAGTGATGACTTCATAACGCACAGTGTAGTCTAGGGGTCTCAATGATGACTTCATAACGCACGGTGTAGTCTAGGGGTCTCAGTGATGACTTCATAACGCACGGTGTAGTCTAGGGGTCTCAGTGATGACTTCATAACGCACGGTGTAGTCTAGGGGTCTCAATGTTGACTTCATAACGCACGGTGTAGTCTAGGGGTCTCAATGTTGACTTCATAACGCACGGTGTAGTCTAGGGGTCTCATTGATGACTTCATAATGCATGGTGTAGTCTAGGGGTCTCAATGATGACTTCATAACGCACGGTGTAGTCTAGGGGTCTCAGTGATGACTTCATAACGCACGGTGTAGTCTAGGGGTCTCAATGATGACTTCATAACGCACGGTGTAGTCTAGGGGTCTCAGTGATGACTTCATAACGCACGATGTAGTCTAGGGGTCTCAGTGATGACTTCATAACGCACGGTGTAGTCTAGGGGTCTCAATGATGACTTCATAACGCACGGTTTAGTCTAGGGGTCTCAATGTTGACTTCATAACGCACGGTGTAGTCTGGAGGTCTCAGTGATTACTTCATAACGCACGGTGTAGTCTAGGGGTCTCAATGATTACTTCATAACACACGGTGTAGTCTAGGGGTCTCAGTGATGACTTCATAACGCACGGTGTAGTCTAGGGGTCTCAATGATGACTTCATAACGCACAGTGTAGTCTAGGGGTCTCAGTGATGACTTCATAACGCACGGTGTAGTCTAGGGGTCTAAGTGATGACTTCATAACGCACGTTGTAGTCTAGGGGTCTCAATGTTAACTTCATAATGCACGGTGTAGTCTAGGGATCTCAATGTTGACTTCATAACGCACGGTGTAGTCTAGGGGTCTCACTGATGACTTCATAATGCACGGTGTAGTTTAGGGGTCTCAATGATGACTTCATAACGCACAGTGTAGCCTACGGGTCTCAGTGCTGACTTCATGACGCACGGTGTAGCCTAGGGGTCTCAGTGATGACTTCATGACGCCCGGTATAGTCTAGGGGTCTCAGTGATGACTTCATAACGCACAGTGTAGTCTAGGGGTCTCTGTGATGACTTCATAACGCACGGTGTAGTCTAGGGGTCTCAGTGATGACTTCATAACGCACGGTGTAGTCTAGGGGTCTCAGTGATGACTTCATAACGCACGGTGTAGTCTAGGGGTCTCAGTGATGACTTCATAACGCACGGTGTAGTCTAGGGGTCTGAGTGATGACTTCATGACGCACGGTGTAGCCTAGGGGTCTCAGTGATGACTTCATAACGCACGGTGTAGTCTAGGGGTCTCAGTGATGACTTCATAACGCACGGTGTAGTCTAGGGGTCTCAGTGATGACTTCATAACGCACGGTGTAGTCTAGGGGTCTCAGTGATGACTTCATAACGCACGGTGTAGTCTAGGGGTCTCAGTGATGGCTTCATAACGCACGGTGTAGTCTAGGGGTCTCAGTGATGACTTCATAATGCACGGTGTAGTCTAGGGGTCTCAGTGATGACTTCATGACGCACGGTGTAGCCTAGGGGTCTCAGTGATGACTTCATAATGCACGGTGTAGTCTAGGGGTCTCAGTGATGACTTCATAACGCACGGTGTAGTCTAGGGGTCTCAGTGATGACTTCATAACGCACGGTGTAGTCTAGGGGTCTCAATGATGACTTCATAACGCACGGTGTAGCCTAGGGGTCTCAGTGATGACTTCATAACGAACGGTGTAGTCTAGGGGTCTCATTGATGACTTCATTACGCACGGTGTAGCCTAGGGGTCTCAGTGATGACTTCATAACGCACGGTGTAGCCTAGGGGTCTCAGTGATGGCTTCATAACGCACGGTGTAGCCTAGGGGTCTCAGTGATGACTTCATAACGCACGGTGTAGTCTAGGGGTCTCAGTGATGACTTCATAACGCACGGTGTAGTCTAGGGGTCTCAGTGATGACTTCATAACGCACGGTGTAGTCTAGGGGTCTCAGTGATGACTTCATAACGCACGGTGTAGTCTAGGGGTTTCAGTGATGACTTCATAACGCACGGTGTAGTCTAGGGGTCTCAGTGATGACTTCATAACGCACGGCGTAGTCTAGGGGTCTCAGTGATGACTTCATAACGCACGGTGTAGTCTAGGGGTCTCAGTGATGACTTCATAACGCACGGTGTAGTCTAGGGGTCTCAGTGATGACTTCATAACGCACGGTGTAGTCTAGGGGTCTCAATGATGACTTCATAACGCACGGTGTAGCCTAGGGGTCTCAGTGATTACATCATGACGCACGGTGTAGCCTAGGGGTCTCAATGATGACTTCATAACGCACAGTGTAGTCTAGGGGTCTCAGTGATGACTTCATAACGCATGGTGTAGTCTAGGGGTCTCAATGATGACTTCATAACGCACGGTGTAGTCTAGGGGTCTCAGTGATGACTTCATAACGCATGGTGTAGTCTAGGGGTCTCAGTGATGACTTCATAACGCACAGTGTAGTCTAGGGGTCTCAGTGATGACTTCATAAAGCACAGTGTAGTCTAGGGGTCTCAATGATGACTTCATAACGCACAGTGTAGTCTAGGGGTCTCAGTGATGAATTTATAACGCACGGTGTAGTCTAGGGGTCTCAGTGATGACTTCATAACGCACGGTGTAGTCTAGGGGTCTCAATGTTGATTTCATAACGCACGGTGTAGTCTAGGGGTCTCAATGTTGACTTCATAACGCACGGTGTAGTCTAGGGGTCTCAGTGATGACTTCATAATGCACGGTGTAGTCTAGGGGTCTCAATGATGACTTCATAACGCACGGTGTAGTCTAGGGGTCTCAGTGATGACTTCATAACGCACGGTGTAGTCTAGGGGTCTCAATGATGACTTCATAACGCACGGTGTAGTCTAGGGGTCTCAGTGATGACTTCATAACGCACGGTGTAGTCTAGGGGTCTCAGTGATGACTTCATAACGCACGGTGTAGTCTAGGGGTCTCAATGATGACTTCATAACGCACGTCGTAGTCTAGGGGTCTCAATGTTGACTTCATAACGCACGGTGTAGTCTAGGGGTCTCAATGTTGACTTCATAACGCACGGTGTAGTCTAGGGGTCTCAGTGATTACTTCATAACGCACGGTGTAGTCTAGGGGTCTCAATGATTACTTCATAACACACGGTGTAGTCTAGGGGTCTCAGTGATGACTTCATAACGCACGGTGTAGTCTAGGGGTCTCAATGATGACTTCATAACGCACAGTGTAGTCTAGGGGTCTCAGTGATGACTTAATAACGCACGGTGTAGTCTAGGGGTCTCAATGTTAACTTCATAACGCACGGTGTAGTCTAGGGATCTCAATGTTGACTTCATAACGCACGGTGTAGTCTAGGGGTCTCACTGATGACTTCATAACGCACGGTGTGGTTTAGGGGTCTCAATGATGACTTCATAACGCACGGTGTAGCCTACGGGTCTCAGTGCTGACTTCATGACGCACGGTGTAGCCTAGGGGTCTCAGTGATGACTTCATGACGCACGATGTAGTCTAGGGGTCTCAGTGATGACTTCATAACGCATGGTGTAGTCTAGGGGTCTCAGTGATGACTTCATAACACACGGTGTAGTCTAGGGGTCTGAGTGATGACTTCATGACGCACGGTGTAGCCTAGGGTTCTCAGTGATGACTTCATAACGCACGGTGTAGGCTAGGGGTCTCAGTGATGACTTCATAACGCACGGTGTAGTCTAGTGGTCTCAGTGATGACTTCATAACGCGCGGTGTAGTCTAGGGGTCTCAGTGATGACTTCATAATGCACGGTGTAGTCTAGGGGTCTCAGTGATGACTTCATAACGCACGGTGTAGTCTAGGGGTCTCAGTGATGACTTCATAACGCACGGTGTAGCCTACGGGTCTCAGTGCTGACTTCATGACGCACGGTGTAGCCTAGGGGTCTCAGTGATGACTTCATGACGCACGATGTAGTCTAGGGGTCTCAGTGATGACTTCATAACGCATGGTGTAGTCTAGGGGTCTCAGTGATGACTTCATAACGCACGGTGTAGTCTAGGGGTCTGAGTGATGACTTCATGACGCACGGTGTAGCCTAGGGTTCTCAGTGATGACTTCATAACGCACGGTGTAGGCTAGGGGTCTCAGTGATGACTTCATAACGCACGGTGTAGTCTAGGGGTCTCAGTGATGACTTCATAACGCACGGTGTAGTCTAGGGGTCTCAGTGATGACTTCATAATGCACGGTGTAGTCTAGGGGTCTCAGTGATGACTTCATAACGCACGGTGTAGTCTAGGGGTCTCAGTGATGACTTCATAACGCATGGTGTAGTCTAGGGGTCTCAGTGATGACTTCATAACGCACGGTGTAGTCTAGGGGTCTGAGTGATGACTTCATGACGCACGGTGTAGCCTAGGGTTCTCAGTGATGACTTCATAACGCACGGTGTAGGCTAGGGGTCTCAGTGATGACTTCATAACGCACGGTGTAGTCTAGGGGTCTCAGTGATGACTTCATAACGCACGGTGTAGTCTAGGGGTCTCAGTGATGACTTCATAACGCACGGTGTAGTCTAGGGGTCTCAATGATGACTTCATAACGCATGGTGTAGCCTAGGGGTCTCAGTGATGACTTCATAACGCACGGTGTAGTCTAGGGGTCTCAATGATGACTTCATAACGCACGGTGTAGTCTAGGGGTCTCAGTGATGACTTCATAACGCACGGTGTAGTCTAGGGGTCTCAGTGATGGCTTCATAACGCACGGTGTAGTCTAGGGGTCTCAGTGATGACTTCATAACGCACGGTGTAGTCTAGGGGTGTCAATGATGACTTCATAACGCACAGTGTAGTCTAGGGGTCTCAGTGATGACTTCATAACGCACGGTGTAGTCTAGGGGTCTCAGTAATGACTTCATAACGCACGGTGTAGTCTAGGGGTCTCAGTGATGACTTCATAACGCACGGTGTAGCCTAGGGGTCTCAGTGATGACTTCATGACGCACGGTATAGCCTAGGGGTCTCAGTGATAACTTCATAACGCACGGTGTAGTCTAGGGGTCTCAGTGATGACTTCATAACCCACGGTGTAGTCTAGGGGTCTCAATGATGACTTCATAACGCACGGTGTAGTCTAGGGGTCTCAACGTTGACTTCATAACGCACGGTGTAGTTTAGGGATCTCAGTGATGACTTCATAACGCACGGTGTAGTCTAGGGGTCTCAGTGATGACTTCATAACGCACGGTGTAGTCTAGGGGTCTCAGTGATGACTTCATAACGCACGGTGTAATCTAGGGGTCTCAGTGATGACTTCATAACGCACGGTGTAGTCTAGGGTTCTCAGTGATGACTTCATGACGCACGGTGTAGCCTAGGGGTCTCAGTGATGACTTCATAACGCACGGTGTAGTCTAGGGGTCTCAGTGATGACTTCATAACGCACGGTGTAGTCTAGGGGTCTCAGTGATGACTTCATAACCCACGGTGTAGTCTAGGGGTCTCAGTGATGACTTCATAACGCACGGTGTAGTCTAGGGGTCTCAGTGATGGCTTCATAACGCACGGTGTAGTCTAGGGGTCTCAGTGATGACTTCATGACGCACGGTGTAGCCTAGGGGTCTCAGTGATAACTTCATGACGCACGGTGTAGCCTAGGGGTCTCAGTGATGACTTCATGACGCACGGTGTAGCCTAGGGGTCTCAGTGATAACTTCATGACGCACGGTGTAGTCTAGGGGTCTCAGTGATGGCTTCATAACGCACGGTTTAGTCTAGGGGTCTCAGTGATGACTTCATAACGCACGGTGTAGTCTAGGGGTCTCAGTGATGACTTCATAACGCACGGTGTAGTCTAGGGGTCTCAGTGATGACTTCATAACGCACGGTGTAGTCTAGGGGTCTCAGTGATGGCTTCAAAACGCACGGTGTAGTCTAGGGGTCTCAGTGATGACTTCATAACGCACGGTGTAGTCTAGGGGTCTCAGTGATGACTTCATAATGCACGGTGTAGTCTAGGGGTCTCAGTGATGACTTCATGACGCACGGTGTAGCCTAGGGGTCTCAGTGATGACTTCATAACGCACGGTGTAGTCTAGGGGTCTCAGTGATGACTTCATAACGCACAGTGTAGTCTAGGGGTCTCAGTGATGACTTCATAACGCACGGTGTAGTCTAGGGGTCTCAGTGATGACTTCATAACGCACGGTGTAGTCTAGGGGTCTCAGTGATGACTTCATAACGCACAGTGTAGTCTAGGGGTCTCAGTGATGACTTCATAACGCACGATGTAGTCTACGGGTCTCAGTGATGACTTCATGACGCACGGTGTAGCCTGGGGGTCTCAGTGATGACTTCATAATGCACGGTGTAGTCTTGGGGTCTCAATGTTGACTTCATAACGCACGGTGTAGTCTAGGGGTCTCAGTGATGACTTCATAACGCACGGTGTCGTCTAGGGATCTCAGTGATGACTTCATAACGCACGGTGTAGTCTAGGGGTCTCAGTGATGACTACATAACGCACGGTGTAGTCTAGGGGTCTCAGTGATGACTTCATAACGCACGGTGTAGTCTAGGGGTCTCAATGTTGATTTCATAACGCACGGTGTAGTCTAGGGGTCTCAATGTTGACTTCATAACTCACAGTGTAGTCTAGGGGTCTCAGTGATGACTTCATAATGCACGGTGTAGTCTAGGGATCTCAGTGATGACTTCATAACGCACAGTGTAGTCTAGGGGTCTCAGTGATGACTTCATAACGCACGGTGTAGTCTAGGAGTCTCAATGTTGACTTCATAACGTACGGTGTAGTCTAGGGGTCTCAGTGATGACTTCATAACGCACGGTGTAGTCTAGGGATCTCAGT
This sequence comes from Rhinoderma darwinii, assembly GCF_050947455.1. Lineage (NCBI taxonomy): Eukaryota > Metazoa > Chordata > Amphibia > Anura > Rhinodermatidae > Rhinoderma > Rhinoderma darwinii. Next base: position 41,593 of record NW_027461929.1, on the reverse strand, counting down.
GATGACTTCATAACGCACGGTGTAGTCTAGGGGTCTCAGTGATGACTTCATAACGCACGGTGTAGTCTAGGGGTCTCAGTGATGACTTCATAACGCACGGTGTAGTCTAGGGGTCTCAGTGATGACTTCATAACGCACGGTGTAGTCTAGGGGTCTCAGTGATGACTTCATAACGCACGGTGTAGTCTAGGGGTTTCAGTGATGACTTCATAACGCACGGTGTAGTCTAGGGGTCTCAGTGATGACTTCATAACGCACGGCGTAGTCCAGGGGTCTCAGTGATGACTTCATAACGCACGGTGTAGTCTAGGGGTCTCAGTGATGACTTCATAACGCACGGTGTAGTCTAGGGGTCTCAGTGATGACTTCATAACGCACGGTGTAGTCTAGGGGTCTCAATGTTGACTTCATAACGCACGGTGTAGCCTAGGGGTCTCAGTGATTACATCATGACGCACGGTGTAGCCTAGGGGTCTCAATGATGACTTCATAACGCACGGTGTAGTCTAGGGGTCTCAGTGATGACTTCATAACGCATGGTGTAGTCTAGGGGTCTCAATGATGACTTCATAACGCACGGTGTAGTCTAGGGGTCTCAGTGATGACTTCATAACGCATGGTGTAGTCTAGGGATCTCAGTGATGACTTCATAACGCACGGTGTAGTCTAGGGGTCTCAGTGATGACTTCATAACGCACGGTGTAGTCTAGGGGTCTCAGTGATGACTTCATAACGCACGGTGTAGTCTAGGGGTCTCAGTGATGACTTCATAACGCACGGTGTAGTCTAGGGGTCTCAGTGATGACTTCATAACGCACGGTGTAGTCTAGGGGTTTCAGTGATGACTTCATAACGCACGGTTTAGTCTAGGGGTCTCAGTGATGACTTCATAACGCACAGCGTAGTCTAGGGGTCTCAGTGATGACTTCATAACGCACGGTGTAGTCTAGGGGTCTCAGTGATGACTTCATAACGCACGGTGTAGTCTAGGGGTCTCAGTGATGACTTCATAACGCACGGTGTAGCCTAGGGGTCTCAGTGATTACAATATGACGCACGGTGTAGCCTAGGGGTCTCAATGATGACTTCATAACGCACGGTGTAGTCTAGGGGTCTCAGTGATGACTTCATAACGCATGGTGTAGTCTAGGGGTCTCAATGATGACTTCATAACGCACGGTGTAGTCTAGGGGTCTCAGTGATGACTTCATAACGCATGGTGTAGTCTAGGGGTCTCAGTGATGACTTCATAACGCACAGTGTAGTCTAGGGGTCTCAGTGATGACTTCATAATGCACAGTGTAGTCTAGGGGTCTCAATGATGACTTCATAACGCACAGTGTAGTCTAGGGGTCTCAGTGATGAATTTATAACGCACGGTGTAGTCTAGGGGTCTCAGTGATGACTTCATAACGCACGGTGTAGTTTAGGGGTCTCAATGTTGATTTCATAACGCACGGTGTAGTCTAGGGGTCTCAATGTTGACTTCATAACGCACGGTGTAGTCTAGGGGTCTCAGTGATGACTTCATAATGCACGGTGTAGTCTAGGGGTCTCAATGATGACTTCATAACGCACGGTGTAGTCTAGGGGTCTCAGTGATGACTTCATAACGCACGGTGTAGTCTAGGGGTCTCAATGATGACTTCATAACGCACGGTGTAGTCTAGGGGTCTCAGTGATGACTTCATAACGCACGATGTAGTCTAGGGGTCTCAGTGATGACTTCATAACGCACGGTGTAGTCTAGGGGTCTCAGTGATGACTTCATAACGCACGGTGTAGTTTAGGGGTCTCAATGATGACTTCATAACGCACGTCGTAGTCTAGGGGTCTCAATGTTGACTTCATAACGCACGGTGTAGTCTAGGGGTCTCAATGTTGACTTCATAACGCACGGTCTAGTCTAGGGGTCTCAGTGATTACTTCATAACGCACGGTGTAGTCTAGGGGTCTCAATGATTACTTCATAACTCACGGTGTAGTCTAGGGGTCTCAGTGATGACTTCATAACGCACGGTGTAGTCTAGGGGTCTCAATGATGACTTCATAACGCACAGTGTAGTCTAGGGGTCTCAGTGATGACTTAATAACGCACGGTGTAGTCTAGGGGTCTCAATGTTAACTTCATAACGCACGGTGTAGTCTAGGGATCTCAATGTTGACTTCATAACGCACGGTGTAGTCTAGGGGTCTCACTGATGACTTCATAACGCATGGTGTAGTTTAGGGGTCTCAATGATGACTTCATAACGCACGGTGTAGCCTACGGGTCTCAGTGCTGACTTCATGACGCACGGTGTAGCCTAGGGGTCTCAGTGATGACTTCATGACGCACGATGTAGTCTATTGGTCTCAGTGATGACTTCATAACGCATGGTGTAGTCTAGGGGTCTCAGTGATGACTTCATAACGCACGGTGTAGTCTAGGGGTCTGAGTGATGACTTCATGACGCACGGTGTAGCCTAGGGTTCTCAGTGATGACTTCATAACGCACGGTGTAGGCTAGGGGTCTCAGTGATGACTTCATAACGCACGGTGTAGTCTAGGGGTCTCAGTGATGACTTCATAACGCACGGTGTAGTCTAGGGGTCTCAGTGATGACTTCATAATGCACGGTGTAGTCTAGGGGTCTCAGTGATGACTTCATAACGCACGGTGTAGTCTAGGGGTCTCAGTGATGACTTCATAACTCATGGTGTAGTCTAGGGGTCTCAGTGATGACTTCATAATGCACGGTGTAGTCTAGGGGTCTGAGTGATGACTTCATGACGCACGGTGTAGCCTAGGGTTCTCAGTGATGACTTCATAACGCACGGTGTAGGCTAGGGGTCTCAGTGATGACTTCATAACGCACGGTGTAGTCTAGGGGTCTCAGTGATGACTTCATAACGCACGGTGTAGTCTAGGGGTCTCAGTGATGACTTCATAACGCACGGTGTAGTCTAGGGGTCTCAATGATGACTTCATAACGCATGGTGTAGCCTAGGGGTCTCAGTGATGACTTCATAACGCACGGTGTAGTCTAGGGGTCTCAATGATGACTTCATAACGCACGGTGTAGTCTAGGGGTCTCAGTGATGACTTCATAACGCACGGTGTAGTCTAGGGGTCTCAGTGATGGCTTCATAACGCACGGTGTAGTCTAGGGGTCTCAGTGATGACTTCATAACGCACGGTGTAGTCTAGGGGTGTCAATGATGACTTCATAACGCACAGTGTAGTCTAGGGGTCTCAGTGATGACTTCATAACGCACGGTGTAGTCTAGGGGTCTCAGTAATGACTTCATAACGCACGGTGTAGTCTAGGGGTCTCAGTGATGACTTCATAACGCACGGTGTAGCCTAGGGGTCTCAGTGATGACTTCATGACGCACGGTGTAGCCTAGGGGTCTCAGTGATAACTTCATAACGCACGGTGTAGTCTAGGGGTCTCAGTGATGACTTCATAACCCACGGTGTAGTCTAGGGGTCTCAATGATGACTTCATAACGCACGGTGTAGTCTAGGGGTCTCAACGTTGACTTCATAACGCACGGTGTAGTCTAGGGATCTCAGTGATGACTTCATAACGCACGGTGTAGTCTAGGGGTCTCAGTGATGACTTCATAACGCACGGTGTAGTCTAGGGGTCTCAGTGATGACTTCATAACGCACGGTGTAATCTAGGGGTCTCAGTGATGACTTCATAACGCACGGTGTAGTCTAGGGTTCTCAGTGATGACTTCATGACGCACGGTGTAGCCTAGGGGTCCTAGTGATGACTTCATAACGCACGGTGTAGTCTAGGGGTCTCAGTGATGACTTCATAACGCACGGTGTAGTCTAGGGGTCTCAGTGATGACTTCATAACCCACGGTGTAGTCTAGGGGTCTCAGTGATGACTTCATAACGCACGGTGTAGTCTAGGGGTCTCAGTGATGGCTTCATGACGCACGGTGTAGTCTAGGGGTCTCAGTGATGACTTCATGACGCACGGTGTAGCCTAGGGGTCTCAGTGATAACTTCATGACGCACGGTGTAGCCTAGGGGTCTCAGTGATGACTTCATGACGCAAGGTGTAGCCTAGGGGTCTCAGTGATAACTTCATGATGCACGGTGTAGTCTAGGGGTCTCAGTGATGACTTCATGACACACGGTGTAGTCTAGGGGTCTCAGTGATGACTTCATGACGCACGTAGTAGCCTAGGAGTCTCAGTGATGACTTCATGACGCACGGTGTAGCCTAGGGGTCTCAGTGATGACTTCATGATGCACGGTGTAGCCTAGGGGTCTCAGTGATTACTTCATAACGCACGGTGTAGTCTAGGGGTCTCAGTGATGACTTCATAACGCAGGGTGTAGTCTAGGGGTCTCAGTGATGGCTTCATAACGCACGGTTTAGTCTAGGGGTCTCAGTGATGACTTCATAACGCACTGTTTAGTCTAGGGGTCTCAGTGATGACTTCATAACGCACGGTGTAGTCTAGGGGTCTCAGTGATGACTTCATAACGCACGGTGTAGTCTAGGGGTCTCAGTGATGACTTCATAACGCACGGTGTAGTCTAGGGGTCTCAGTGATGGCTTCATAACGCATGGTGTAGTCTAGGGGTCTCAGTGATGACTTCATAACGCACGGTGTAGTCTAGGGGTCTCAGTGATGACTTCATAACGCACGGTGTAGTCTAGGGGTCTCAGTGATGACTTCATAACGCACGGTGTAGTCTAGGGGTCTCAGTGATGACTTCATAACGCACGGTGTAGTCTAGGGGTCTCAGTGATGACTTCATAATGCACGGTGTAGTCTAGGGGTCTCAGTGATGACTTCATGACGCACGGTGTAGCCTAGGGGTCTCAGTGATGACTTCATAACGCACGGTGTAGTCTAGGGGTCTCAGTGATGACTTCATAACGCACAGTGTAGTCTAGGGGTCTCAGTGATGACTTCATAACGCACGGTGTAGTCTAGGGGTCTCAGTGATGACTTCATAACGCACGGTGTAGTCTAGGGGTCTCAGTGATGGCTTCATAACGCACGGTGTAGTCTAGGGGTCTCAGTGATGACTTCATAACGCACGGTGTAGTCTACGGGTCTCAGTGATGACTTCATGACGCACGGTGTAGCCTGGGGGTCTCAGTGATGACTTCATAACGCACGGTGTAGTCTTGGGGTCTCAATGTTGACTTCATAACGCACGGTGTAGTCTAGGGGTCTCAGTGATGACTTCATAACGCACGGTGTCGTCTAGGGATCTCAGTGATGACTTCATAACGCACGGTGTAGTCTAGGGGTCTCAGTGATGACTTCATAACGCACGGTGTAGTCTAGGGGTCTCAGTGATGACTTCATAACGCACGGTGTAGTCTAGGGGTCTCAATGTTGATTTCATAACGCACGGTGTAGTCTAGGGGTCTCAATGTTGACTTCATAACTCACAGTGTAGTCTAGGGGTCTCAGTGATGACTTCATAATGCACGGTGTAGTCTAGGGATCTCAGTGATGACTTCATAACGCACGGTGTAGTCTAGGGGTCTCAGTGATGACTTCATAACGCACGGTGTAGTCTAGGGGTCTCAATGTTGACTTCATAACGCACGGTGTAGTCTAGGGGTCTCAGTGATGACTTCATAACGCACGGTGTAGTCTAGAGGTCTCAGTGATGACTTCATAACGCACGGTGTAGTCTAGGGGTCTCAGTGATGACTTCATAACGCACGGTGTAGTCTAGGGGTCTCAGTGATGACTTCATAATGCACGGTGTAGCCTAGGGGTCTCAATGTTGACTTCATAACGCACGGTGTAGTCTATGGGTCTCAGTGATGACTTCATAACGCACGGTGTAGTCTAGGGGTCTCAGTGATGACTTCATAACGCACGGTGTAGTCTAGGGGTCTCAGTGATGACTTCATAACGCACGGTGTAGTCTAGGGGTCTCAGTGATGGCTTCATAACGCACGGTGTAGTCTAGGGGTCTCAGTGATGACTTCATAATGCACGGTGTAGTCTAGGGGTCTCAGTGATGACTTCATAACGCACGGTGTAGTCTAGGGGTCTCAGTGATGACTTCATAACGCACGGTGTAGTCTAGGGGTCTCAGTGATGACTTCATGACGCATGGTGTAGCCTAGGGGTCTCAGTGATGACTTCATGATGCACGGTGTAGTCTAGGGGTCTCAGTGATGACTTCATAACGCACGGTGTAGTCTAGGGGTCTCAGTGATGACTTCATGACGCACGGTGTAGCCTAGGGGTCTCTGTGATGACTTCATAACGCACGGTGTAATCTAGGGGTCTCAGTGATGACTTCATAACGTACGGTGTAGTCTAGGGGTCTCAGTGATGACTTCATAACGCACGGTGTAGTCTAGGGGTCTCAGTGATGACTTCATGACGCACGGTGTAGCCTAGGGGTCTCAGTGATGACTTCATGATGCACGGTGTAGTCTAGGGGTCTCAGTGATGACTTCATAACGCACGGTGTAGTCTAGGGGTCTCAGTGATGACTTCATAACGCACAGTGTAGTCTAGGGGTCTCAGTGATGACTTCATGACGCACGGTGTAGCCTAGGGGTTTCAGTGATGACTTCATAACGCACGGTGTAGTCTAGGGGTCTCAGTGATGACTTCATAACGCACGGTGTAGTCTAGGGGTCTCAGTGATGACTTCATAACGCACGGTGTAGTCTAGGGGTCTCAGTGATGACTTCATGATGCACGGTGTAGCCTAGGGGTCTCAGTGATGACTTCATGATGCACGGTGTAGCCTAGGGGTCTCAGTGATTACTTCATAACGCACGGTGTAGTCTAGGGGTCTCAGTGATGACTTCATAACGCACGGTGTAGTCTAGGGGTCTCAGTGATGACTTCATAACGCACGGTGTAGTCTAGGGGTCTCAGTGATGACTTCATGATGCACGGTGTAGCCTAGGGGTCTCAGTGATGACTTCATGACGCACGGTGTAGCCTAGGGGTCTCAGTGATGACTTCATAACGCACGGTGTAGTCTAGGGGTCTCAGTGATGACTTCATAACGCACGGTGTAGTCTAGGGGTCTCAGTGATGACTTCATAACGCACGGTGTAGTCTAGGGGTCTCAGTGATGACTTCATAACACACGGTGTAGTCTAGGGGTCTCAGTGATGGCTTCATAACGCACGGTGTAGTCTAGGGGTCTCAGTGATGACTTCATAACGCACGGTGTAGTCTAGGGGTCTCAGTGATGACTTCATGACGCACGGTGTAGCCTAGGGGTCTCAGTGATGACTTCATAACGCACGGTGTAGTCTAGGGGTCTCAGTGATGACTTCATAACGCACGGTGTAGTCTAGGGGTCTCAGTGATGGCTTCATAACGCACGGTGTAGTCTAGGGGTCTCAGTGATGACTTCATGACGCACGGTGTAGTCTAGGGGTCTCAGTGATGACTTCATGACGCACGTAGTAGCCTAGGAGTCTCAGTGATGACTTCATAACGCACGGTGTAGACTAGGGGTCTCAGTGATGACTTCATAACGCACGGTGTAGTCTAGGGGTCTCAGTGATGACTTCATAACGCACGGTGTAGTTTAGGGGTCTCAATGATGACTTCATAACGCACGGTGTAGCCTAGGGGTCTCAGTGATGACTTCATAACGCACGGTGTTGTCTAGGGGTCTAAGTGATGACTTCATAATGCACGGTGTAGTCTAGGGGTCTCAGTGATGACTTCATAACGCACGGTGTAGTCTAGGGGTCTCAGTGATGACTTCATAACGCATGGTGTAGTTTAGGGGTCTCAATGTTGACTTCATAACGCACGGTGTAGTCTAGGGGTCTCAGTGATGACTTCATAACGCACGGTGTAGTCTAGGGGTCTCAGTGATGACTTCATAACGCACGGTGTAGTCTAGGGGTCTCAGTGATGACTTCATGACGCGCGGTGTAGCCTAGGGGTCTCAGTGATGACTTCATAACGCACGGTGTAGTCTAGGGGTCTCAGTGATGACTTCATAACGCACGGTGTAGTCTAGGGGTCTCAGTGATGACTTCATAACGCACGGTGTAGTCTAGGGGCCTCAGTGATGACTTCATAACGCACGGTGTAGTCTAGGGGTCTCAATGATGACTTCATAACGCACGGTGTAGCCTAGGGGTCTCAGTGATGACTTCATAACGCACGGTGTAGTCTAAGGGTCTCAATGATGACTTCATAATGCACGGTGTAGTCTAGGGGTCTCAGTGATGACTTCATAACGCACGGTGTAGTCTAGGGGTCTCAGTGATGGCTTCATAACGCACGGTGTAGTCTAGGGGTCTCAGTGATGACTTCATAACGCACGGTGTAGTCTAGGGGTCTCAATGATGACTTCATAACGCACGGTGTAGTCTAGGGGTCTCAGTGATGACTTCATAACGCACGGTGTAGTCTAGGGGTCTCAGTGATGACTTCATAACGCGCGGTGTAGTCTAGGGGTCTCAGTGATGACTTCATAACACACGGTGTAGTCTAGGGGTCTCAGTGATGACTTCATAACGCACGGTGTAGTCTAGGGGTCTCAGTGATGACTTCATAACGCACGGTGTAGTCTAGGGGTCTCAGTGATGACTTCATAACGCACGGTGTAGTCTAGGGGTCTCAGTGATGACTTCATGACGCACGGTGTAGTCTAGGGGTCTCAGTGATGACTTCATGACGCACGTAGTAGCCTAGGAGTCTCAGTGATGACTTCATGACGCACGGTGTAGCCTAGGGGTCTCAGTGATGACTTCATAACGCACGGTGCAGCCTAGGGGTCTCAGTGATGACTTCATAACACACGGTGTAGTCTAGGGGTCTCAGTGATTACTTCATAACGCACGGTGTAGTCTAGGGGTCTCAGTGATGGCTTCATAACGCACGGTTTAGTCTAGGGGTCTCAGTGATTACTTCATAACGCACGGTTTAGTCTATGGGTCTCAGTGATGACTTCATAACGCACGGTGTAGTCTAGGGGTCTCAGTGATGACTTCATAACGCACAGTGTAGTCTAGGGGTCTCAGTGATGACTTCATAACGCACGGTGTAGTCTAGGGGTCTCAGTGATGGCTTCATAACGCACGGTGTAGTCTAGGGGTCTCAGTGATGACTTCATAACGCACGGTGTAGTCTAGGGGTCTCAGTGATGACTTCATAACGCACGGTGTAGTCTAGGGGTCTCAGTGATGACTTCATGACGCACGGTGTAGCCTAGGGGTCTTAGTGATGACTTCATAACGCACGGTGTAGTCTAGGGGTCTCAGTAATGACTTCATAACGCACGGTGTAGTCTAGGGGTCTCAGTGATGACTTCATAACGCACGGTGTAGTCTAGGGGTCTCAGTGATGACTTCATAACGCACAGTGTAGTCTAGGGGTCTCAGTGATGACTTCATAACGCACGGTGTAGTCTAGGGGTCTCAGTGATGACTTCATAACGCACGGTGTAGTCTACGGGTCTCAGTGATGACTTCTTGACGCACGGTGTAGCCTAGGGGTCTCAGTGATGACTTCATAACGCACGGTGTAGTCTAGGGGTCTCAATGTTGACTTCATAACGCACGGTGTAGTCTAGGGGTCTCAGTGATGACTTCATAACGCACGGTGTAGTCTAGGGATCTCAGTGATGACTTCATAACGCACGGTGTAGTCTAGGGGTCTCAGTGATGACTTCATAACGCACGGTATAGTCTAGGGGTCTCAGTGATGACTTCATAACGCACGGTGTAGTCTAGGGGTCTCAATGTTGACTTCATAACGCACGGTGTAGTCTAGGGGTCTCAATGTTGACTTCATAACTCACGGTGTAGTCTAGGGGTCTCAGTGATGACTTCATAACGCACGTTGTAGTCTAGGGATCTCAGTGATGACTTCATAACGCACGGTGTAGTCTAGGGGTCTCAGTGATGACTTCATAACGCATGATGTAGTCTAGGGGTCTCAGTGATGACTTCATAACGCACGGTATAGTCTAGGGGTCTCAGTGATGACTTCATAACGCACGGTGTAGTCTAGGGGTCTCAATGTTGACTTCATAACGCACGGTGTAGTCTAGGGGTCTCAGTGATGACTTCATAACGCACAGTGTAGTCTAGGGGTCTCAGTGATGACTTCATAACGCACGGTGTAGTCTAGGGGTCTCAGTGATGACTTCATAACGCACGGTGTAGTCTACGGGTCTCAGTGATGACTTCTTGACGCACGGTGTAGCCTAGGGGTCTCAGTGATGACTTCATAACGCACGGTGTAGTCTAGGGGTCTCAATGTTGACTTCATAACGCACGGTGTAGTCTAGGGGTCTCAATGTTGACTTCATAACTCACGGTGTAGTCTAGGGGTCTCAGTGATGACTTCATAATGCACGTTGTAGTCTAGGGATCTCAGTGATGACTTCATAACGCACGGTGTAGTCTAGGGGTCTCAGTGATGACTTCATAACGCACGGTATAGTCTAGGGGTCTCAGTGATGACTTCATAACGCACGGTGTAGTCTAGGGGTCTCAATGTTGACTTCATAACGCACGGTGTAGTCTAGGGGTCTCAGTGATGACTTCATGACGCACGGTGTAGCCTAGGGGTCTCAGTGATGACTTCATAACGCACGGTGTAGTCTAGGGGTCTCAGTGATGACTTCATAACGCACGGTGTAGTCTAGGGGTCTCAGTGATGGCTTCATAACGCACGGTGTAGTCTAGGGGTCTCAGTGATGACTTCATGACGCACGGTGTAGTCTAGGGGTCTCAGTGATGACTTCATGACGCACGTAGTAGCCTAGGAGTCTCAGTGATGACTTCATAACGCACGGTGTAGACTAGGGGTCTCAGTGATGACTTCATAACGCACGGTGTAGTCTAGGGGTCTCAGTGATGACTTCATAACGCACGGTGTAGTTTAGGGGTCTCAATGATGACTTCATAACGCACGGTGTAGCCTAGGGGTCTCAGTGATGACTTCATAACGCACGGTGTTGTCTAGGGGTCTAAGTGATGACTTCATAATGCACGGTGTAGTCTAGGGGTCTCAGTGATGACTTCATAACGCACGGTGTAGTCTAGGGGTCTCAGTGATGACTTCATAACGCACGGTGTAGTTTAGGGGTCTCAATGTTGACTTCATAACGCACGGTGTAGTCTAGGGGTCTCAGTGATGACTTCATAACGCACGGTGTAGTCTAGGGGTCTCAGTGATGACTTCATAACGCACGGTGTAGTCTAGGGGTCTCAGTGATGACTTCATGACGCGCGGTGTAGCCTAGGGGTCTCAGTGATGACTTCATAACGCACGGTGTAGTCTAGGGGTCTCAGTGATGACTTCATAACGCACGGTGTAGTCTAGGGGTCTCAGTGATGACTTCATAACGCACGGTGTAGTCTAGGGGCCTCAGTGATGACTTCATAACGCACGGTGTAGTCTAGGGGTCTCAATGATGACTTCATAACGCACGGTGTAGCCTAGGGGTCTCAGTGATGACTTCATAACGCACGGTGTAGTCTAAGGGTCTCAATGATGACTTCATAACGCACGGTGTAGTCTAGGGGTCTCAGTGATGACTTCATAACGCACGGTGTAGTCTAGGGGTCTCAGTGATGGCTTCATAACGCACGGTGTAGTCTAGGGGTCTCAGTGATGACTTCATAACGCACGGTGTAGTCTAGGGGTCTCAATGATGACTTCATAACGCACGGTGTAGTCTAGGGGTCTCAGTGATGACTTCATAACGCACGGTGTAGTCTAGGGGTCTCAGTGATGGCTTCATAACGCACGGTGTAGTCTAGGGGTCTCAGTGATGACTTCATAACGCACGGTGTAGTCTAGGGGTCTCAATGATGACTTCATAACGCACGGTGTAGTCTAGGGGTCTCAGTGATGACTTCATAACGCACGGTGTAGTCTAGGGGTCTCAGTGATGACTTCATAACGCGCGGTGTAGTCTAGGGGTCTCAGTGATGACTTCATAACACACGGTGTAGTCTAGGGGTCTCAGTGATGACTTCATAACGCACGGTGTAGTCTAGGGGTCTCAGTGATGACTTCATAACGCACGGTGTAGTCTAGGGGTCTCAGTGATGACTTCATAACGCACGGTGTAGTCTAGGGGTCTCAGTGATGACTTCATGACGCACGGTGTAGTCTAGGGGTCTCAGTGATGACTTCATGACGCACGTAGTAGCCTAGGAGTCTCAGTGATGACTTCATGACGCACGGTGTAGCCTAGGGGTCTCAGTGATGACTTCATAACGCACGGTGCAGCCTAGGGGTCTCAGTGATGACTTCATAACGCACGGTGTAGTCTAGGGGTCTCAGTGATTACTTCATAACGCACGGTGTAGTCTAGGGGTCTCAGTGATGGCTTCATAACGCACGGTTTAGTCTAGGGGTCTCAGTGATGACTTCATAACGCACGGTTTAGTCTATGGGTCTCAGTGATGACTTCATAACGCACGGTGTAGTCTAGGGGTCTCAGTGATGACTTCATAACGCACAGTGTAGTCTAGGGGTCTCAGTGATGACTTCATAACGCACGGTGTAGTCTAGGGGTCTCAGTGATGGCTTCATAACGCACGGTGTAGTCTAGGGGTCTCAGTGATGACTTCATAACGCACGGTGTAGTCTAGGGGTCTCAGTGATGACTTCATAACGCACGGTGTAGTCTAGGGGTCTCAGTGATGACTTCATGACGCACGGTGTAGCCTAGGGGTCTCAGTGATGACTTCATAACGCACGGTGTAGTCTAGGGGTCTCAGTGATGACTTCATAACGCACGGTGTAGTCTAGGGGTCTCAGTGATGACTTCATAACGCACGGTGTAGTCTAGGGGTCTCAGTGATGACTTCATAACGCACAGTGTAGTCTAGGGGTCTCAGTGATGACTTCATAACGCACGGTGTAGTCTAGGGGTCTCAGTGATGACTTCATAACGCACGGTGTAGTCTACGGGTCTCAGTGATGACTTCTTGACGCACGGTGTAGCCTAGGGGTCTCAGTGATGACTTCATAACGCACGGTGTAGTCTAGGGGTCTCAATGTTGACTTCATAACGCACGGTGTAGTCTAGGGGTCTCAGTGATGACTTCATAACGCACGGTGTAGTCTAGGGATCTCAGTGATGACTTCATAACGCACGGTGTAGTCTAGGGGTCTCAGTGATGACTTCATAACGCACGGTATAGTCTAGGGGTCTCAGTGATGACTTCATAACGCACGGTGTAGTCTAGGGGTCTCAATGTCGACTTCATAACGCACGGTGTAGTCTAGGGGTCTCAATGTTGACTTCATAACTCACGGTGTAGTCTAGGGGTCTCAGTGATGACTTCATAATGCACGTTGTAGTCTAGGGATCTCAGTGATGACTTCATAACGCACGGTGTAGTCTAGGGGTCTCAGTGATGACTTCATAACGCACGGTATAGTCTAGGGGTCTCAGTGATGACTTCATAACGCACGGTGTAGTCTAGGGGTCTCAATGTTGACTTCATAACGCACGGTGTAGTCTAGGGGTCTCAGTGATGACTTCATGACGCACGGTGTAGCCTAGGGGTCTCAGTGATGACTTCATAACGCACGGTGTAGTCTAGGGGTCTCAGTGATGACTTCATAACGCACGGTGTAGTCTAGGGGTCTCAGTGATGACTTCATAACGCACGGTGTAGTCTAGGGGTCTCAGTGATGACTTCATAACGCACAGTGTAGTCTAGGGGTCTCAGTGATGACTTCATAACGCACGGTGTAGTCTAGGGGTCTCAGTGATGACTTCATAACGCACGGTGTAGTCTACGGGTCTCAGTGATGACTTCTTGACGCACGGTGTAGCCTAGGGGTCTCAGTGATGACTTCATAACGCACGGTGTAGTCTAGGGGTCTCAATGTTGACTTCATAACGCACGGTGTAGTCTAGGGGTCTCAATGTTGACTCCATAACTCACGGTGTAGTCTAGGGGTCTCAGTGATGACTTCATAATGCACGTTGTAGTCTAGGGATCTCAGTGATGACTTCATAACGCACGGTGTAGTCTAGGGGTCTCAGTGATGACTTCATAACGCACGGTATAGTCTAGGGGTCTCAGTGATGACTTCATAACGCACGGTGTAGTCTAGGGGTCTCAATGTTGACTTCATAACGCACGGTGTAGTCTAGGGGTCTCAGTGATGACTTCATGACGCACGGTGTAGCCTAGGGGTCTCAGTGATGACTTCATAACGCACGGTGTAGTCTAGGGGTCTCAGTGATGACTTCATAACGCACGGTGTAGTCTAGGGGTCTCAGTGATGACTTCATAACGCACGGTGTAGTCTAGGGGTCTCAGTGATGACTTCATAACGCACAGTGTAGTCTAGGGGTCTCAGTGATGACTTCATAACGCACGGTGTAGTCTAGGGGTCTCAGTGATGACTTCATAACGCACGGTGTAGTCTACGGGTCTCAGTGATGACTTCTTGACGCACGGTGTAGCCTAGGGGTCTCAGTGATGACTTCATAACGCACGGTGTAGTCTAGGGGTCTCAATGTTGACTTCATAACGCACGGTGTAGTCCAGGGGTCTCAGTGATGACTTCATAACGCACGGTGTAGTCTAGGGATCTCAGTGATGACTTCATAACGCACGGTGTAGTCTAGGGGTCTCAGTGATGACTTCATAACGCACGGTATAGTCTAGGGGTCTCAGTGATGACTTCATAACGCACGGTGTAGTCTAGGGGTCTCAATGATGACTTCATAACGCACGGTGTAGTCTAGGGGTCTCAATGTTGACTTCATAACTCACGGTGTAGTCTAGGGGTCTCAGTGATGACTTCATAATGCACGGTGTAGTCTAGGGATCTCAGTGATGACTTCATAACACACGGTGTAGTCTAGGGGTCTCAGTGATGACTTCATAACGCACGGTGTAGTCTAGGGGTCTCAATGTTGACTTCATAACGCACGGTGTAGTCTAGGGGTCTCAGTGATGACTTCATAACGCACGGTGTAGTCTAGGGATCTCAGTTATGACTTCATAACGCACGGTGTAGTCTAGGGGTCTCAGTGATGACTTCATAGCGCACGGTGTAGTCTAGGGGTCTCAATGTTGACTTCATAACGCACGGTGTAGTCTAGGGGTCTCAATGTTGACTTCATAACGCACGGTGTAGTCTAGGGGTCTCAATGATGACTTCATAACGCACGGTGTAGTCTAGGGGTCTCAGTGATGACTTCATAACGCACGGTGTAGTCTAGGGGTCTCAGTGATGACTTCATAACGCACAGTGTAGTCTAGGGGTCTCAGTGATGACTTCATAACGCACGGTGTAGTCTAGGGGTCTCAGTGATGACTTCATAACGCACGGTGTAGTCTACGGGTCTCAGTGATGACTTCTTGACGCACGGTGTAGCCTAGGGGTCTCAGTGATGACTTCATAACGCACGGTGTAGTCTAGGGGTCTCAATGTTGACTTCATAACGCACGGTGTAGTCTAGGGGTCTCAGTGATGACTTCATAACGCACGGTGTAGTCTAGGGATCTCAGTGATGACTTCATAACGCACGGTGTAGTCTAGGGGTCTCAGTGATGACTTCATAACGCACGGTATAGTCTAGGGGTCTCAGTGATGACTTCATAACGCACGGTGTAGTCTAGGGGTCTCAATGTTGACTTCATAACGCACGGTGTAGTCTAGGGGTCTCAATGTTGACTTCATAACTCACGGTGTAGTCTAGGGGTCTCAGTGATGACTTCATAACGCACGTTGTAGTCTAGGGATCTCAGTGATGACTTCATAACGCACGGTGTAGTCTAGGGGTCTCAGTGATGACTTCATAACGCATGATGTAGTCTAGGGGTCTCAGTGATGACTTCATAACGCACGGTATAGTCTAGGGGTCTCAGTGATGACTTCATAACGCACGGTGTAGTCTAGGGGTCTCAATGTTGACTTCATAACGCACGGTGTAGTCTAGGGGTCTCAGTGATGACTTCATAACGCACAGTGTAGTCTAGGGGTCTCAGTGATGACTTCATAACGCACGGTGTAGTCTAGGGGTCTCAGTGATGACTTCATAACGCACGGTGTAGTCTACGGGTCTCAGTGATGACTTCTTGACGCACGGTGTAGCCTAGGGGTCTCAGTGATGACTTCATAACGCACGGTGTAGTCTAGGGGTCTCAATGTTGACTTCATAACGCACGGTGTAGTCTAGGGGTCTCAATGTTGACTTCATAACTCACGGTGTAGTCTAGGGGTCTCAGTGATGACTTCATAATGCACGTTGTAGTCTAGGGATCTCAGTGATGACTTCATAACGCACGGTGTAGTCTAGGGGTCTCAGTGATGACTTCATAACGCACGGTATAGTCTAGGGGTCTCAGTGATGACTTCATAACGCACGGTGTAGTCTAGGGGTCTCAATGTTGACTTCATAACGCACGGTGTAGTCTAGGGGTCTCAGTGATGACTTCATGACGCACGGTGTAGCCTAGGGGTCTCAGTGATGACTTCATAACGCACGGTGTAGTCTAGGGGTCTCAGTGATGACTTCATAACGCACGGTGTAGTCTAGGGGTCTCAGTGATGGCTTCATAACGCACGGTGTAGTCTAGGGGTCTCAGTGATGACTTCATGACGCACGGTGTAGTCTAGGGGTCTCAGTGATGACTTCATGACGCACGTAGTAGCCTAGGAGTCTCAGTGATGACTTCATAACGCACGGTGTAGACTAGGGGTCTCAGTGATGACTTCATAACGCACGGTGTAGTCTAGGGGTCTCAGTGATGACTTCATAACGCACGGTGTAGTTTAGGGGTCTCAATGATGACTTCATAACGCACGGTGTAGCCTAGGGGTCTCAGTGATGACTTCATAACGCACGGTGTTGTCTAGGGGTCTAAGTGATGACTTCATAATGCACGGTGTAGTCTAGGGGTCTCAGTGATGACTTCATAACGCACGGTGTAGTCTAGGGGTCTCAGTGATGACTTCATAACGCACGGTGTAGTTTAGGGGTCTCAATGTTGACTTCATAACGCACGGTGTAGTCTAGGGGTCTCAGTGATGACTTCATAACGCACGGTGTAGTCTAGGGGTCTCAGTGATGACTTCATAACGCACGGTGTAGTCTAGGGGTCTCAGTGATGACTTCATGACGCGCGGTGTAGCCTAGGGGTCTCAGTGATGACTTCATAACGCACGGTGTAGTCTAGGGGTCTCAGTGATGACTTCATAACGCACGGTGTAGTCTAGGGGTCTCAGTGATGACTTCATAACGCACGGTGTAGTCTAGGGGCCTCAGTGATGACTTCATAACGCACGGTGTAGTCTAGGGGTCTCAATGATGACTTCATAACGCACGGTGTAGCCTAGGGGTCTCAGTGATGACTTCATAACGCACGGTGTAGTCTAAGGGTCTCAATGATGACTTCATAACGCACGGTGTAGTCTAGGGGTCTCAGTGATGACTTCATAACGCACGGTGTAGTCTAGGGGTCTCAGTGATGGCTTCATAACGCACGGTGTAGTCTAGGGGTCTCAGTGATGACTTCATAACGCACGGTGTAGTCTAGGGGTCTCAATGATGACTTCATAACGCACGGTGTAGTCTAGGGGTCTCAGTGATGACTTCATAACGCACGGTGTAGTCTAGGGGTCTCAGTGATGGCTTCATAACGCACGGTGTAGTCTAGGGGTCTCAGTGATGACTTCATAACGCACGGTGTAGTCTAGGGGTCTCAATGATGACTTCATAACGCACGGTGTAGTCTAGGGGTCTCAGTGATGACTTCATAACGCACGGTGTAGTCTAGGGGTCTCAGTGATGACTTCATAACGCGCGGTGTAGTCTAGGGGTCTCAGTGATGACTTCATAACACACGGTGTAGTCTAGGGGTCTCAGTGATGACTTCATAACGCACGGTGTAGTCTAGGGGTCTCAGTGATGACTTCATAACGCACGGTGTAGTCTAGGGGTCTCAGTGATGACTTCATAACGCACGGTGTAGTCTAGGGGTCTCAGTGATGACTTCATGACGCACGGTGTAGTCTAGGGGTCTCAGTGATGACTTCATGACACACGTAGTAGCCTAGGAGTCTCAGTGATGACTTCATGACGCACGGTGTAGCCTAGGGGTCTCAGTGATGACTTCATAACGCACGGTGCAGCCTAGGGGTCTCAGTGATGACTTCATAACGCACGGTGTAGTCTAGGGGTCTCAGTGATTACTTCATAACGCACGGTGTAGTCTAGGGGTCTCAGTGATGGCTTCATAACGCACGGTTTAGTCTAGGGGTCTCAGTGATGACTTCATAACGCACGGTTTAGTCTATGGGTCTCAGTGATGACTTCATAACGCACGGTGTAGTCTAGGGGTCTCAGTGATGACTTCATAACGCACAGTGTAGTCTAGGGGTCTCAGTGATGACTTCATAACGCACGGTGTAGTCTAGGGGTCTCAGTGATGGCTTCATAACGCACGGTGTAGTCTAGGGGTCTCAGTGATGACTTCATAACGCACGGTGTAGTCTAGGGGTCTCAGTGATGACTTCATAACGCACGGTGTAGTCTAGGGGTCTCAGTGATGACTTCATGACGCACGGTGTAGCCTAGGGGTCTCAGTGATGACTTCATAACGCACGGTGTAGTCTAGGGGTCTCAGTGATGACTTCATAACGCACGGTGTAGTCTAGGGGTCTCAGTGATGACTTCATAACGCACGGTGTAGTCTAGGGGTCTCAGTGATGACTTCATAACGCACAGTGTAGTCTAGGGGTCTCAGTGATGACTTCATAACGCACGGTGTAGTCTAGGGGTCTCAGTGATGACTTCATAACGCACGGTGTAGTCTACGGGTCTCAGTGATGACTTCTTGACGCACGGTGTAGCCTAGGGGTCTCAGTGATGACTTCATAACGCACGGTGTAGTCTAGGGGTCTCAATGTTGACTTCATAACGCACGGTGTAGTCTAGGGGTCTCAGTGATGACTTCATAACGCACGGTGTAGTCTAGGGATCTCAGTGATGACTTCATAACGCACGGTGTAGTCTAGGGGTCTCAGTGATGACTTCATAACGCACGGTATAGTCTAGGGGTCTCAGTGATGACTTCATAACGCACGGTGTAGTCTAGGGGTCTCAATGTCGACTTCATAACGCACGGTGTAGTCTAGGGGTCTCAATGTTGACTTCATAACTCACGGTGTAGTCTAGGGGTCTCAGTGATGACTTCATAATGCACGTTGTAGTCTAGGGATCTCAGTGATGACTTCATAACGCACGGTGTAGTCTAGGGGTCTCAGTGATGACTTCATAACGCACGGTATAGTCTAGGGGTCTCAGTGATGACTTCATAACGCACGGTGTAGTCTAGGGGTCTCAATGTTGACTTCATAACGCACGGTGTAGTCTAGGGGTCTCAGTGATGACTTCATGACGCACGGTGTAGCCTAGGGGTCTCAGTGATGACTTCATAACGCACGGTGTAGTCTAGGGGTCTCAGTGATGACTTCATAACGCACGGTGTAGTCTAGGGGTCTCAGTGATGACTTCATAACGCACGGTGTAGTCTAGGGGTCTCAGTGATGACTTCATAACGCACAGTGTAGTCTAGGGGTCTCAGTGATGACTTCATAACGCACGGTGTAGTCTAGGGGTCTCAGTGATGACTTCATAACGCACGGTGTAGTCTACGGGTCTCAGTGATGACTTCTTGACGCACGGTGTAGCCTAGGGGTCTCAGTGATGACTTCATAACGCACGGTGTAGTCTAGGGGTCTCAATGTTGACTTCATAACGCACGGTGTAGTCTAGGGGTCTCAATGTTGACTCCATAACTCACGGTGTAGTCTAGGGGTCTCAGTGATGACTTCATAATGCACGTTGTAGTCTAGGGATCTCAGTGATGACTTCATAACGCACGGTGTAGTCTAGGGGTCTCAGTGATGACTTCATAACGCACGGTATAGTCTAGGGGTCTCAGTGATGACTTCATAACGCACGGTGTAGTCTAGGGGTCTCAATGTTGACTTCATAACGCACGGTGTAGTCTAGGGGTCTCAGTGATGACTTCATGACGCACGGTGTAGCCTAGGGGTCTCAGTGATGACTTCATAACGCACGGTGTAGTCTAGGGGTCTCAGTGATGACTTCATAACGCACGGTGTAGTCTAGGGGTCTCAGTGATGACTTCATAACGCACGGTGTAGTCTAGGGGTCTCAGTGATGACTTCATAACGCACAGTGTAGTCTAGGGGTCTCAGTGATGACTTCATAACGCACGGTGTAGTCTAGGGGTCTCAGTGATGACTTCATAACGCACGGTGTAGTCTACGGGTCTCAGTGATGACTTCTTGACGCACGGTGTAGCCTAGGGGTCTCAGTGATGACTTCATAACGCACGGTGTAGTCTAGGGGTCTCAATGTTGACTTCATAACGCACGGTGTAGTCCAGGGGTCTCAGTGATGACTTCATAACGCACGGTGTAGTCTAGGGATCTCAGTGATGACTTCATAACGCACGGTGTAGTCTAGGGGTCTCAGTGATGACTTCATAACGCACGGTATAGTCTAGGGGTCTCAGTGATGACTTCATAACGCACGGTGTAGTCTAGGGGTCTCAATGATGACTTCATAACGCACGGTGTAGTCTAGGGGTCTCAATGTTGACTTCATAACTCACGGTGTAGTCTAGGGGTCTCAGTGATGACTTCATAATGCACGGTGTAGTCTAGGGATCTCAGTGATGACTTCATAACACACGGTGTAGTCTAGGGGTCTCAGTGATGACTTCATAACGCACGGTGTAGTCTAGGGGTCTCAATGTTGACTTCATAACGCACGGTGTAGTCTAGGGGTCTCAGTGATGACTTCATAACGCACGGTGTAGTCTAGGGATCTCAGTTATGACTTCATAACGCACGGTGTAGTCTAGGGGTCTCAGTGATGACTTCATAGCGCACGGTGTAGTCTAGGGGTCTCAATGTTGACTTCATAACGCACGGTGTAGTCTAGGGGTCTCAGTGATGACTTCATAATGCACGGTGTGGTCTAGGGGTCTCAGTGATGACTTCATAACGCACGGTGTAGTCTAGGGGTCTCAGTGATGACTTCATAATGCACGGTGTAGCCTAGGGTTCTCAATGTTGACTTCATAACGCACGGTGTAGTCTAGGGGTCTCAGTGATGACTTCATAACGCAAGGTGTAGTCTAGGGGTCTCAGTGATGACTTCATAACGCACGGTGTAGTCTAGGGGTCTCAGAGATGACTTCATAACGCACGGTGTAGTCTAGGGGTCTCAGTGATGGCTTCATAACGCACGGTGTAGTCTAGGGGTCTCAGTGATGACTTCATAACGCACGGTGTAGTCTAGGGGTCTCAGTGATGACTTCATAACGCACGGTGTAGTCTAGGGGTCTCAGTGATGACTTCATAACGCACGGTGTAGTCTAGGGGTCTCAGTGATGACTTCATGACGCACGGTGTAGCCTAGGGGTCTCAGTGATGACTTCATGATGCACGGTGTAGTCTAGGGGTCTCAGTGATGACTTCATAACGCACGGTGTAGTCTAGGGGTCTCAGTGATGACTTCATGACGCACGGTGTAGCCTAGGGGTCTCAGTGATGACTTCATAACGCACGGTGTAGTCTAGGGGTCTCAGTGATGACTTCATAACGCACGGTGTAGTCTAGGGGTCTCAGTGATGACTTCATAATGCACGGTGTAGCCTAGGGTTCTCAATGTTGACTTCATAACGCACGGTGTAGTCTAGGGGTCTCAGTGATGACTTCATAACGCAAGGTGTAGTCTAGGGGTCTCAGTGATGACTTCATAACGCACGGTGTAGTCTAGGGGTCTCAGTGATGACTTCATAACGCACGGTGTAGTCTAGGGGTCTCAGTGATGGCTTCATAACGCACGGTGTAGTCTAGGGGTCTCAGTGATGACTTCATAACGCACGGTGTAGTCTAGGGGTCTCAGTGATGACTTCATAACGCACGGTGTAGTCTAGGGGTCTCAGTGATGACTTCATAACGCACGGTGTAGTCTAGGGGTCTCAGTGATGACTTCATGACGCACGGTGTAGCCTAGGGGTCTCAGTGATGACTTCATGATGCACGGTGTAGTCTAGGGGTCTCAGTGATGACTTCATAACGCAAGGGATCTCAGTTATGACTTCATAACGCACGGTGTAGTCTAGGGGTCTCAGTGATGACTTCATAGCGCACGGTGTAGTCTAGGGGTCTCAATGTTGACTTCATAACGCACGGTGTAGTCTAGGGGTCTCAGTGATGACTTCATAACGCAAGGTGTAGTCTAGGGGTCTCAGTGATGACTTCATAACGCAAGGTGTAGTCTAGGGGTCTCAGTGATGACTTCATAACGCACGGTGTAGTCTAGGGGTCTCAATGTTGACTTCATAACGCAAGGTGTAGTCTAGGGGTCTCAGTGATGACTTCATAACGCACGGTGTAGTCTAGGGGTCTCAGTGATGACTTCATAACGCACGGTGTAGTCTAGGGGTCTCAGTGATGGCTTCATAACGCACGGTGTAGTCTAGGGGTCTCAGTGATGACTTCATAACGCACGGTGTAGTCTAGGGGTCTCAGTGATGACTTCATAACGCACGGTGTAGTCTAGGGGTCTCAGTGATGACTTCATAACGCACGGTGTAGTCTAGGGGTCTCAGTGATGACTTCATGACGCACGGTGTAGCCTAGGGGTCTCAGTGATGACTTCATGATGCACGGTGTAGTCTAGGGGTCTCAGTGATGACTTCATAACGCACGGTGTAGTCTAGGGGTCTCAGTGATGACTTCATGACGCACGGTGTAGCCTAGGGGTCTCAGTGATGACTTCATAACGCACGGTGTAGTCTAGGGGTCTCAGTGATGACTTCATAACGCACGGTGTAGTCTAGGGGTCTCAGTGATGACTTCATAACGCACGGTGTAGTCTAGGGGTCTCAGTGATGACTTCATGATGCACGTTGTAGCCTAGGGGTCTCAGTGATGACTTCATAATGCACGGTGTAGTCTAGGGGTCTCAGTGATGACTTCATAACGCACGGTGTAGTCTAGGGGTCTCAGTGATGACTTCATAACGCACGGTGTAGTCTAGGGGTCTCAGTGATGACTTCATGATGCACGGTGTAGCCTAGGGGTCTCAGTGATGACTTCATGATGCACGGTGTAGTCTAGGGGTCTCAGTGATGACTTCATAACGCACGGTGTAGTCTAGGGATCTCAGTGATGACTTCATAACGCACGGTGTAGTCTAGGGGTCTCAGTGATGACTTCATAACGCACGGTGTAGTCTAGGGGTCTCAGTGATGACTTCATAACGCACGGTGTAATCTAGGGGTCTCAGTGATGACTTCATAACGCACGGTGTAGTCTAGGGTTCTCAGTGATGACTTCATGACGCACGGTGTAGCCTAGGGGTCTCAGTGATGACTTCATAACGCACGGTGTAGTCTAGGGGTCTCAGTGATGACTTCATAACGCACGGTGTAGTCTAGGGGTCTCAGTGATGACTTCATAACCCACGGTGTAGTCTAGGGGTCTCAGTGATGACTTCATAACGCACGGTGTAGTCTAGGGGTCTCAGTGATGGCTTCATGACGCACGGTGTAGTCTAGGGGTCTCAGTGATGACTTCATGACGCACGGTGTAGCCTAGGGGTCTCAGTGATAACTTCATGACGCACGGTGTAGCCTAGGGGTCTCAGTGATGACTTCATGACGCAAGGTGTAGCCTAGGGGTCTCAGTGATAACTTCATGACGCACGGTGTAGTCTAGGGGTCTCAGTGATGACTTCATGACGCACGGTGTAGTCTAGGGGTCTCAGTGATGACTTCATAACGCACGGAGTAGCCTAGGAGTCTCAGTGATGACTTCATGACGCACGGTGTAGCCTAGGGGTCTCAGTGATGACTTCATGATGCACGGTGTAGCCTAGGGGTCTCAGTGATTACTTCATAACGCACGGTGTAGTCTAGGGGTCTCAGTGATGACTTCATAACGCAGGGTGTAGTCTAGGGGTCTCAGTGATGGCTTCATAACGCACGGTTTAGTCTAGGGGTCTCAGTGATGACTTCATAACGCACTGTTTAGTCTAGGGGTCTCAGTGATGACTTCATAACGCACGGTGTGGTCTAGGGGTCTCAGTGATGACTTCATAACGCACGGTGTAGTCTAGGGGTCTCAGTGATGACTTCATAACGCACGGTGTAGTCTAGGGGTCTCAGTGATGGCTTCATAACGCACGGTGTAGTCTAGGGGTCTCAGTGATGACTTCATAACGCACGGTGTAGTCTAGGGGTCTCAGTGATGACTTCATAACGCACGGTGTAGTCTAGGGGTCTCAGTGATGACTTCATAACGCACGGTGTAGTCTAGGGGTCTCAGTGATGACTTCATAACGCACGGTGTAGTCTAGGGGTCTCAGTGATGACTTCATAACGCACGGTGTAGTCTAGGGGTCTCAGTGATGACTTCATAATGCACGGTGTAGTCTAGGGGTCTCAGTGATGACTTCATGACGCACGGTGTAGCCTAGGGGTCTCAGTGATGACTTCATAACGCACGGTGTAGTCTAGGGGTCTCAGTGATGACTTCATAACGCACAGTGTAGTCTAGGGGTCTCAGTGATGACTTCATAACGCACGGTGTAGTCTAGGGGTCTCAGTGATGACTTCATAACGCACGGTGTAGTCTAGGGGTCTCAGTGATGACTTCATAACGCACGGTGTAGTCTAGGGGTCTCAGTGATGACTTCATAACGCACGGTGTAGTCTACGGGTCTCAGTGATGACTTCATGACGCACGGTGTAGCCTGGGGGTCTCAGTGATGACTTCATAACGCACGGTGTAGTCTTGGGGTCTCAATGTTGACTTCATAACGCACGGTGTAGTCTAGGGGTCTCAGTGATGACTTCATAACGCACGGTGTCGTCTAGGGATCTCAGTGATGACTTCATAACGCACGGTGTAGTCTAGGGGTCTCAGTGATGACTTCATAACGCACGGTGTAGTCTAGGGGTCTCAGTGATGACTTCATAACGCACGGTGTAGTCTAGGGGTCTCAATGTTGATTTCATAACGCACGGTGTAGTCTAGGGGTCTCAATGTTGACTTCATAACTCACAGTGTAGTCTAGGGGTCTCAGTGATGACTTCATAATGCACGGTGTAGTCTAGGGATCTCAGTGATGACTTCATAACGCACGGTGTAGTCTAGGGGTCTCAGTGATGACTTCATAACGCACGGTGTAGTCTAGGAGTCTCAATGTTGACTTCATAACGTACGGTGTAGTCTAGGGGTCTCAGTGATGACTTCATAACGCACGGTGTAGTCTAGGGATCTCAGTGATGACTTCATAACGCACGGTGTAGTCTAGGGGTCTCAGTGATGACTTCATAACGCACGGTGTAGTCTAGGGGTCTCAATGTTGACTTCATAACGCACGGTGTAGTCTAGGGGTCTCAGTGATGACTTCATAACGCACGGTGTAGTCTAGAGGTCTCAGTGATGACTTCATAACGCACGGTGTAGTCTAGGGGTCTCAGTGATGACTTCATAACGCACGGTGTAGTCTAGGGGTCTCAGTGATGACTTCATAATGCACGGTGTAGCCTAGGGGTCTCAATGTTGACTTCATAACGCACGGTGTAGTCTAGGGGTCTCAGTGATGACTTCATAACGCACGGTGTAGTCTAGGGGTCTCAGTGATGACTTCATAACGCACGGTGTAGTCTAGGGGTCTCAGTGATGGCTTCATAACGCACGGTGTAGTCTAGGGGTCTCAGTGATGACTTCATAATGCACGGTGTAGTCTAGGGGTCTCAGTGATGACTTCATAACGCACGGTGTAGTCTAGGGGTCTCAGTGATGACTTCATAACGCACGGTGTAGTCTAGGGGTCTCAGTGATGACTTCATGACGCATGGTGTAGCCTAGGGGTCTCAGTGATGACTTCATGATGCACGGTGTAGTCTAGGGGTCTCAGTGATGACTTCATAACGCACGGTGTAGTCTAGGGGTCTCAGTGATGACTTCATGACGCACGGTGTAGCCTAGGGGTCTCTGTGATGACTTCATAACGCACGGTGTAATCTAGGGGTCTCAGTGATGACTTCATAACGTACGGTGTAGTCTAGGGGTCTCAGTGATGACTTCATAACGCACGGTGTAGTCTAGGGGTCTCAGTGATGACTTCATGACGCACGGTGTAGCCTAGGGGTCTCAGTGATGACTTCATGATGCACGGTGTAGTCTAGGGGTCTCAGTGATGACTTCATAACGCACGGTGTAGTCTAGGGGTCTCAGTGATGACTTCATGACGCACGGTGTAGTCTAGGGGTCTCAGTGATGACTTCATGACGCACGGTGTAGTCTAGGGGTCTCAGTGATGACTTCATAACGCACGGTGTAGTCTAGGGGTCTCAGTGATGACTTCATAACGCACGGTGTAGTCTAGGGGTCTCAGTGATGACTTCATAACGCACGGTGTAGTCTAGGGGTCTCAGTGATGACTTCATGATGCACGGTGTAGCCTAGGGGTCTCAGTGATGACTTCATGATGCACGGTGTAGCCTAGGGGTCTCAGTGATGACTTCATAACGCACGGTGTAGTCTAGGGGTCTCAGTGATGACTTCATAACGCACGGTGTAGTCTAGGGGTCTCAGTGATGACTTCATGACGCACGGTGTAGTCTAGGGGTCTCAGTGATGACTTCATGACGCACGGTGTAGTCTAGGGGTCTCAGTGATGACTTCATAACGCACGGTGTAGTCTAGGGGTCTCAGTGATGACTTCATAACGCACGGTGTAGCCTAGGGGTCTCAGTGATGACTTCATAACGCACGGTGTAGTCTAGGGGTCTCAGTGATGACTTCATAACACACGGTGTAGTCTAGGGGTCTCAGTGATGGCTTCATAACACACGGTGTAGTCTAGGGGTCTCAGTGATGACTTCATAACGCACGGTGTAGTCTAGGGGTCTCAGTGATGACTTCATGACGCACGGTGTAGCCTAGGGGTCTCAGTGATGACTTCATAACGCACGGTGTAGTCTAGGGGTCTCAGTGATGACTTCATAACGCACGGTGTAGTCTAGGGGTCTCAGTGATGGCTTCATAACGCACGGTGTAGTCTAGGGGTCTCAGTGATGACTTCATGACGCACGGTGTAGTCTAGGGGTCTCAGTGATGACTTCATGACGCACGTAGTAGCCTAGGAGTCTCAGTGATGACTTCATAACGCACGGTGTAGACTAGGGGTCTCAGTGATGACTTCATAACGCACGGTGTAGTCTAGGGGTCTCAGTGATGACTTCATAACGCACGGTGTAGTTTAGGGGTCTCAATGATGACTTCATAACGCACGGTGTAGCCTAGGGGTCTCAGTGATGACTTCATAACGCACGGTGTTGTCTAGGGGTCTAAGTGATGACTTCATAATGCACGGTGTAGTCTAGGGGTCTCAGTGATGACTTCATAACGCACGGTGTAGTCTAGGGGTCTCAGTGATGACTTCATAACGCACGGTGTAGTTTAGGGGTCTCAATGTTGACTTCATAACGCACGGTGTAGTCTAGGGGTCTCAGTGATGACTTCATAACGCACGGTGTAGTCTAGGGGTCTCAGTGATGACTTCATAACGCACGGTGTAGTCTAGGGGTCTCAGTGATGACTTCATAACGCACGGTGTAGTCTACGGGTCTCAGTGATGACTTCATGACGCACGGTGTAGCCTGGGGGTCTCAGTGATGACTTCATAACGCACGGTGTAGTCTTGGGGTCTCAATGTTGACTTCATAACGCACGGTGTAGTCTAGGGGTCTCAGTGATGACTTCATAACGCACGGTGTCGTCTAGGGATCTCAGTGATGACTTCATAACGCACGGTGTAGTCTAGGGGTCTCAGTGATGACTTCATAACGCACGGTGTAGTCTAGGGGTCTCAGTGATGACTTCATAACGCACGGTGTAGTCTAGGGGTCTCAATGTTGATTTCATAACGCACGGTGTAGTCTAGGGGTCTCAATGTTGACTTCATAACTCACAGTGTAGTCTAGGGGTCTCAGTGATGACTTCATAATGCACGGTGTAGTCTAGGGATCTCAGTGATGACTTCATAACGCACGGTGTAGTCTAGGGGTCTCAGTGATGACTTCATAACGCACGGTGTAGTCTAGGAGTCTCAATGTTGACTTCATAACGTACGGTGTAGTCTAGGGGTCTCAGTGATGACTTCATAACGCACGGTGTAGTCTAGGGATCTCAGTGATGACTTCATAACGCACGGTGTAGTCTAGGGGTCTCAGTGATGACTTCATAACGCACGGTGTAGTCTAGGGTCTCAATGTTGACTTCATAACGCACGGTGTAGTCTAGGGGTCTCAGTGATGACTTCATAACGCACGGTGTAGTCTAGAGGTCTCAGTGATGACTTCATAACGCACGGTGTAGTCTAGGGTCTCAGTGATGACTTCATAACGCACGGTGTAGTCTAGGGTCTCAGTGATGACTTCATAATGCACGGTGTAGCCTAGGGTCTCAATGTTGACTTCATAACGCACGGTGTAGTCTAGGGGTCTCAGTGATGACTTCATAACGCACGGTGTAGTCTAGGGGTCTCAGTGATGACTTCATAACGCACGGTGTAGTCTAGGGGTCTCAGTGATGGCTTCAAACGCACGGTGTAGTGTCTAGGGGTCTCAGTGATGACTTCATAATGCACGGTGTAGTCTAGGGGTCTCAGTGATGACTTCATAACGCACGGTGTAGTCTAGGGGTCTCAGTGATGACTTCATAACGCACGGTGTAGTCTAGGGGTCTCAGTGATGACTTCATGACGCATGGTGTAGCCTAGGGGTCTCAGTGATGACTTCATGATGCACGGTGTAGTCTAGGGTCTCAGTGATGACTTCATAACGCACGGTGTAGTCTAGGGGTCTCAGTGATGACTTCATGACGCACGGTGTAGCCTAGGGGTCTCTGTGATGACTTCATAACGCACGGTGTAATCTAGGGGTCTCAGTGATGACTTCATAACGTACGGTGTAGTCTAGGGTCTCAGTGATGACTTCATAACGCACGGTGTAGTCTAGGGGTCTCAGTGATGACTTCATGACGCACGGTGTAGCCTAGTGATGACTTCATGATGCACGGTGTAGTCTAGGGGTCTCAGTGATGACTTCATAACGCACGGTGTAGTCTAGGGGTCTCAGTGATGACTTCATAACGCACGGTGTAGTCTAGGGGTCTCAGTGATGACTTCATGACGCACGGTGTAGCCTAGGGGTCTCAGTGATGACTTCATAACGCACGGTGTAGTCTAGGGGTCTCAGTGATGACTTCATAACGCACGGTGTAGTCTAGGGTCTCAGTGATGACTTCATAACGCACGGTGTAGTCTAGGGGTCTCAGTGATGACTTCATGATGCACGGTGTAGCCTAGGGTCTCAGTGATGACTTCATGATGCACGGTGTAGCCTAGGGGTCTCAGTGATGACTTCATAACGCACGGTGTAGTCTAGGGGTCTCAGTGATGACTTCATAACGCACGGTGTAGTCCTAGGGGTCTCAGTGATGACTTCATGACGCACGGTGTAGCCTAGGGGTCTCAGTGATGACTTCATAACGCACGGTGTAGTCTAGGGGTCTCAGTGATGACTTCATAACGCACGGTGTAGTCTAGGGGTCTCAGTGATGACTTCATAACGCACGGTGTAGTCTAGGGGTCTCAGTGATGACTTCATAACCACACGGTGTGGTCTAGGGGTCTCAGTGATGGCTTCATAACACACGGTGTAGTCTAGGGGTCTCAGTGATGACTTCATAAGCACACGTGTAGTCTAGGGGTCTCAGTGATGACTTCATGACGCACGGTGTAGGGCCTAGGGGTCTCAGTGATGACTTCATAACGCACGGTGTAGTCTAGGGGTCTCAGTGATGACTTCATAACGCACGGTGTAGTCTAGGGGTCTCAGTGATGGCTTCATAACGCACGGTGTAGTCTAGGGGTCTCAGTGATGACTTCATGACGCACGGTGTAGTCTAGGGGTCTCAGTGATGACTTCATGACGCACGTAGTAGCCTAGGAGTCTGAGTGATGACTTCATAACGCACGGTGTAGACTAGGGGTCTCAGTGATGACTTCATAACGCACGGTGTAGTCTAGGGGTCTCAGTGATGACTTCATAACGCACGGTGTAGTTTAGGGGTCTCAATGATGACTTCATAACGCACGGTGTAGCCTAGGGGTCTCAGTGATGACTTCATAACGCACGGTGTTGTCTAGGGGTCTAAGTGATGACTTCATAATGCACGGTGTAGTCTAGGGTCTCAGTGATGACTTCATAACGCACGGTGTAGTCTAGGGGTCTCAGTGATGACTTCATAACGCACGGTGTAGTTTAGGGGTCTCATGTTGGACTTCATAACGCACGGTGTAGTCTAGGGTCTCAGTGATGACTTCATAACGCACGGTGTAGTCTAGGGGTCTCAGTGATGACTTCATAACGCACGGTGTAGTCTAGGGGTCTCAGTGATGACTTCATGACGCACGGTGTAGCCTAGGGGTCTCAGTGATGACTTCATAACGCACGGTGTAGTCTAGGGGTCTCAGTGATGACTTCATAACGCACGGTGTATTCTAGGGGTCTCAGTGATGACTTCATAACGCACGGTGTAGTCTAGGGGCCTCAGTGATGACTTCATAACGCACGGTGTAGTCTAGGGGTCTCAATGATGACTTCATAACGCATGGTGTAGCCTAGGGGTCTCAGTGATGACTTCATAACGCACGGTGTAGTCTAAGGGTCTCAATGATGACTTCATAACGCACGGTGTAGTCTAGGGTCTCAGTGATGACTTCATAACGCACGGTGTAGTCTAGGGGTCTCAGTGATGGCTTCATAACGCACGGTGTAGTCTAGGGGTCTCAGTGATGACTTCATAACGCACGGTGTAGTCTAGGGGTCTCAATGATGACTTCATAACGCACGGTGTAGTCTAGGGGTCTCAGTGATGACTTCATAACGCACGGTGTAGTCTAGGGGTCTCAGTGATGACTTCATAACGCGCGGTGTAGTCTAGGGGTCTCAGTGATGACTTCATAACACACGGTGTAGTCTAGGGGTCTCAGTGATGACTTCATAACGCACGGTGTAGTCTAGGGCTCAGTGATGACTTCATAACGCACGGTGTAGTCTAGGGGTCTCAGTGATGACTTCATAACGCACGGTGTAGTCTAGGGGTCTCAGTGATGACTTCATGACGCACGGTGTAGTCTAGGGGTCTCAGTGATGACTTCATGACGCACGTAGTAGTCTAGGAGTCTCAGTGATGACTTCATGACGCACGGTGTAGCCTAGGGTCTCAGTGATGACTTCATAACGCACGGTGCAGCCTAGGGGTCTCAGTGATGACTTCATAACGCACGGTGTAGTCTAGGGGTCTCAGTGATTACTTCATAACGCACGGTGTAGTCTAGGGGTCTCAGTGATGGCTTCATAACGCACGGTTTAGTCTAGGGGTCTCAGTGATGACTTCATAACGCACGGTTTAGTCTATGGGTCTCAGTGATGACTTCATAACGCACGGTGTAGTCTAGGGGTCTCAGTGATGACTTCATAACGCACAGTGTAGTCTAGGGGTCTCAGTGATGACTTCATAACGCACGGTGTAGTCTAGGGGTCTCAGTGATGGCTTCATAACGCACGGTGTAGTCTAGGGGTCTCAGTGATGACTTCATAACGCACGGTGTAGTCTAGGGGTCTCAGTGATGACTTCATAACGCACGGTGTAGTCTAGGGGTCTCAGTGATGACTTCATGACGCACGGTGTAGCCTAGGGGTCTCAGTGATGACTTCATAACGCACGGTGTAGTCTAGGGTCTCAGTGATGACTTCATAACGCACGGTGTAGTCTAGGGTCTCAGTGATGACTTCATAACGCACGGTGTAGTCTAGGGGTCTCAGTGATGACTTCATAACGCACAGTGTAGTCTAGGGGTCTCAGTGATGACTTCATAACGCACGGTGTAGTCTAGGGGTCTCAGTGATGACTTCATAACGCACGGTGTAGTCTACGGGTCTCAGTGATGACTTCTTGATGCACGGTGTAGCCTAGGGGTCTCAGTGATGACTTCATAACGCACGGTGTAGTCTAGGGGTCTCAATGTTGACTTCATAACGCACGGTGTAGTCTAGGGGTCTCAGTGATGACTTCATAACGCACGGTGTAGTCTAGGGATCTCAGTGATGACTTCATAACGCACGGTGTAGTCTAGGGGTCTCAGTGATGACTTCATGACGCACGGTGTAGCCTAGGGGTCTCAGTGATGACTTCATAACGCACGGTGTAGTCTAGGGGTCTCAGTGATGACTTCATAACGCACGGTGTAGTCTAGGGGTCTCAGTGATGACTTCATAACGCACGGTGTAGTCTAGGGGTCTCAGTGATGACTTCATAACGCACAGTGTAGTCTAGGGTCTCAGTGATGACTTCATAACGCACGGTGTAGTCTAGGGGTCTCAGTGATGACTTCATAACGCACGGTGTAGTCTACGGGTCTCAGTGATGACTTCTTGACGCACGGTGTAGCCTAGGGGTCTCAGTGATGACTTCATAACGCACGGTGTAGTCTAGGGGTCTCAATGTTGACTTCATAACGCACGGTGTAGTCTAGGGGTCTCAATGTTGACTCATAACTCACAGTGTAGTCTAGGGGTCTCAGTGATGACTTCATAATGCACGTTGTAGTCTAGGGATCTCAGTGATGACTTCATAACGCACGGTGTAGTCTAGGGGTCTCAGTGATGACTTCATAACGCACGGTATAGTCTAGGGGTCTCAGTGATGACTTCATAACGCACGGTGTAGTCTAGGGGTCTCAATGTTGACTTCATAACGCACGGTGTAGTCTAGGGGTCTCAGTGATGACTTCATGACGCACGGTGTAGCCTAGGGGTCTCAGTGATGACTTCATAATGCACGGTGTAGTCTAGGGGTCTCAGTGATGACTTCATAACGCACGGTGTAGTCTAGGGGTCTCAGTGATGACTTCATAACGCGCGGTGTAGTCTAGGGGTCTCAGTGATGACTTCATAACGCACAGTGTAGTCTAGGGGTCTCAGTGATGACTTCATAACGCACGGTGTAGTCTAGGGGTCTCAGTGATGACTTCATAACGCACGGTGTAGTCTACAGGTCTCAGTGATGACTTCTTGACGCACGGTGTAGCCTAGGGGTCTCAGTGATGACTTCATAACGCACGGTGTAGTCTAGGGGTCTCAATGTTGACTTCATAACGCACGGTGTAGTCTAGGGGTCTCAGTGATGACTTCATAACGCACGGTGTAGTCTAGGGATCTCAGTGATGACTTCATAACGCACGGTGTAGTCTAGGGGTCTCAGTGATGACTTCATAACGCACGGTATAGTCTAGGGGTCTCAGTGATGACTTCATAACGCACGGTGTAGTCTAGGGGTCTCAATGATGACTTCATAACGCACGGTGTAGTCTAGGGGTCTCAATGTTGACTTCATAACTCACGGTGTAGTCTAGGGTCTCAGTGATGACTTCATAATGCACGGTGTAGTCTAGGGATCTCAGTGATGACTTCATAACACACGGTGTAGTCTAGGGGTCTCAGTGATGACTTCATAACGCACGGTGTAGTCTAGGGGTCTCAATGTTGACTTCATAACGCACGGTGTAGTCTAGGGGTCTCAGTGATGACTTCATAACGCACGGTGTAGTCTAGGGATCTCAGTTATGACTTCATAACGCACGGTGTAGTCTAGGGGTCTCAGTGATGACTTCATAGCGCACGGTGTAGTCTAGGGGTCTCAATGTTGACTTCATAACGCACGGTGTAGTCTAGGGGTCTCAGTGATGACTTCATAACGCACGGTGTAGTCTAGGGGTCTCAGTGATGACTTCATAACGCACGGTGTAGTCTAGGGGTCTCAGTGATGACTTCATAATGCACGGTGTAGCCTAGGGTTCTCAATGTTGACTTCATAGCGCACGGTGTAGTCTAGGGGTCTCAATGTTGACTTCATAACGCACGGTGTAGTCTAGGGGTCTCAGTGATTACTTCATAACGCAAGGTGTAGTCTAGGGGTCTCAGTGATGACTTCATAACGCACGGTGTAGTCTAGGGGTCTCAGAGATGACTTCATAACGCACGGTGTAGTCTAGGGGTCTCAGTGATGGCTTCATAACGCACGGTGTAGTCTAGGGTCTCAGTGATGACTTCATAACGCACGGTGTAGTCTAGGGGTCTCAGTGATGACTTCATAACGCACGGTGTAGTCTAGGGGTCTCAGTGATGACTTCATAACGCACGGTGTAGTCTAGGGGTCTCAGTGATGACTTCATGACGCACGGTGTAGCCTAGGGGTCTCAGTGATGACTTCATGATGCACGGTGTAGTCTAGGGGTCTCAGTGATGACTTCATAACGCACGGTGTAGTCTAGGGGTCTCAGTGATGACTTCATGACGCACGGTGTAGCCTAGGGGTCTCAGTGATGACTTCATAACGCACGGTGTAGTCTAGGGGTCTCAGTGATGACTTCATAACGCACGGTGTAGTCTAGGGGTCTCAGTGATGACTTCATAATGCACGGTGTAGCCTAGGGTTCTCAATGTTGACTCATAACGCACGGTGTAGTCTAGGGGTCTCAGTGATGACTTCATAACGCAAGGTGTAGTCTAGGGGTCTCAGTGATGACTTCATAACGCACGGTGTAGTCTAGGGGTCTCAGTGATGACTTCATAACGCACGGTGTAGTCTAGGGGTCTCAGTGATGGCTTCATAACGCACGGTGTAGTCTAGGGTCTCAGTGATGACTTCATAACGCACGGTGTAGTCTAGGGGTCTCAGTGATGACTTCATAACGCACGGTGTAGTCTAGGGGTCTCAGTGATGACTCATAACGCACGGTGTAGTCTAGGGGTCTCAGTGATGACTTCATGACGCACGGTGTAGCCTAGGGGTCTCAGTGATGACTTCATGATGCACGGTGTAGTCTAGGGGTCTCAGTGATGACTTCATAACGCACGGTGTAGTCTAGGGATCTCAGTTATGACTTCATAACGCACGGTGTAGTCTAGGGGTCTCAGTGATGACTTCATAGCGCACGGTGTAGTCTAGGGGTCTCAATGTTGACTTCATAACGCACGGTGTAGTCTAGGGGTCTCAGTGATGACTTCATAACGCAAGGTGTAGTCTAGGGGTCTCAGTGATGACTTCATAACGCAAGGTGTAGTCTAGGGGTCTCAGTGATGACTTCATAACGCACGGTGTAGTCTAGGGGTCTCAATGTTGACTTCATAACGCAAGGTGTAGTCTAGGGGTCTCAGTGATGACTTCATAACGCACGGTGTAGTCTAGGGGTCTCAGTGATGACTTCATAACGCACGGTGTAGTCTAGGGGTCTCAGTGATGGCTTCATAACGCACGGTGTAGTCTAGGGGTCTCAGTGATGACTTCATAACGCACGGTGTAGTCTAGGGGTCTCAGTGATGACTTCATAACGCACGTGTAGTCTAGGGGTCTCAGTGATGACTTCATAACGCACGGTGTAGTCTAGGGTCTCAGTGATGACTTCATGACGCACGGTGTAGCCTAGGGGTCTCAGTGATGACTTCATGATGCACGGTGTAGTCTAGGGGTCTCAGTGATGACTTCATAACGCACGGTGTAGTCTAGGGGTCTCAGTGATGACTTCATGACGCACGGTGTAGCCTAGGGGTCTCAGTGATGACTTCATAACGCACGGTGTAGTCTAGGGGTCTCAGTGATGACTTCATAACGCACGGTGTAGTCTAGGGGTCTCAGTGATGACTTCATAACGCACGGTGTAGTCTAGGGGTCTCAGTGATGACTTCATGATGCACGTTGTAGCCTAGGGGTCTCAGTGATGACTTCATAATGCACGGTGTAGTCTAGGGGTCTCAGTGATGACTTCATAACGCACGGTGTAGTCTAGGGGTCTCAGTGATGACTTCATAACGCACGGTGTAGTCTAGGGGTCTCAGTGATGACTTCATGATGCACGGTGTAGCCTAGGGGTCTCAGTGATGACTTCATGATGCACGGTGTAGTCTAGGGGTCTCAGTGATGACTTCATAACGCACGGTGTAGTCTAGGGTCTCAGTGATGACTTCATAACGCACGGTGTAGTCTAGGGGTCTCAGTGATGACTTCATGACGCACGGTGTAGCCTAGGGGTCTCTGTGATGACTTCATAACGCACGGTGTAATCTAGGGGTCTCAGTGATGACTTCATAACGCACGGTGTAGTCTAGGGGTCTCAGTGATGACTTCATGATGCACGGTGTAGTCTAGGGGTCTCAGTGATGACTTCATAACGCACGGTGTAGTCTAGGGGTCTCAGTGATGACTTCATAATGCACGGTGTAGTCTAGGGGTCTCAGTGATGACTTCATAACGCACGGTGTAGTCTAGGGGTCTCAGTGATGACTTCATGACGCACGGTGTAGCCTAGGGGTCTCAGTGATGACTTCATGATGCACGGTGTAGTCTAGGGGTCTCAGTGATGACTTCATAACGCACGGTGTAGTCTAGGGGTCTCAGTGATGACTTCATAACGCACGGTGTAGTCTAGGGGTCTCAGTGATGACTTCATGACGCACGGTGTAGCCTAGGGGTCTCTGTGATGACTTCATAACGCACGGTGTAATCTAGGGGTCTCAGTGATGACTTCATAACGTACGGTGTAGTCTAGGGGTCTCAGTGATGACTTCATAATGCACGGTGTAGTCTAGGGGTCTCAGTGATGACTTCATAACGCACGGTGTAGTCTAGGGGTCTCAGTGATGACTTCATGACGCACGGTGTAGCCTAGGGGTCTCAGTGATGACTTCATGATGCACGGTGTAGTCTAGGGGTCTCAGTGATGACTTCATAACGCACGGTGTAGTCTAGGGGTCTCAGTGATGACTTCATAACGCACGGTGTAGTCTAGGGGTCTCAGTGATGACTTCATGACGCACGGTGTAGCCTAGGGGTCTCTGTGATGACTTCATAACGCACGGTGTAATCTAGGGGTCTCAGTGATGACTTCATAACGTACGGTGTAGTCTAGGGGTCTCAGTGATGACTTCATAACGCACGGTGTAGTCTAGGGGTCTGCTTACCCTCCGTGGGGATGGATGTTCATGGGTCTTCCTGTATATGAACCAGTGTAAAATTTACCAAATTTGTAACCTTATCTATTTCATTTCTTCCAGATCTCTGATAAACAGAAAATATCAAGTATCACCTGTGTCTTACCTCGGAGCCACAATGTCGGGGTATCGGACCATCTTTATCACATTGTTATGATTTGCTTCTTATGGTATCTTGTTCAATTGCATTAAATAATACTTTATATATGAATATATCTACTAAAAAATTTTGGGAGATAAAAAAATAAAAATAATTTTTTTAACATTTTTTGTAATTTTTTTTTTAAGGGTATTGTGCACACCATGCGTTTGTACAGCGTTTTTCATGCGTTTTAAGAACTTTTTAGTTTTTTTTGCTATCTTCCCAGGGTAACATCATCATAATCACCATAACCCTCTCCGGATATGTATGAGGAGGGTCTTCCCTGTTATTTTGCCGTTTTTATCTATAAATGGCTACCTTAAGTCTCTTTATCATCTGCTCTCATTTATATGCGCATCTTCAGCACAACATATTCCTGACTCTTGAAGTTACCAGTCTATATCTCACAGTGCGGTTATGATTGGTGACGGGTGGATTCCCTGACATCTCCATTAAATTGCATTCTTTGGTATCTTCTAAGTTCCTTTTATGCTGTACATGGACGGCACCGACTGTGTGCACGGTTCCTAGAATAAAGTTTTCATTTTGACATAAGATTATACAAACATGGCCGCTGCTGGCCTTGTATGCTGTACTAAGATGGCCGCCGTCTGCCTCATAGTGGCACTGCACATGTACTAAGATGGCCGCCGCCTGCCTCATAGTGGTACTGCGCATGTACTAAGATGGCCGCCGCCTGCCTCATAGTGGCACTGTGCATGTACTAAGATGGCCGCCGCCTGCCTCATAGTGGCACTGCACATGTACTAAGATGGCCGCCGCCTGCCTCATAGTGGTACTGCGCATGTACTAAGATGGCCGCCGCCTGCCTCATAGTGGCACTGCTCATGTACTAAGATGGCCGCCGCCTGCCTCATAGTGGTACTGCGCATGTACTAAGAAGGCCGCCGCCTGCCTCATAGTGGTACTGTGCATGTACTAAGATGGCCGCCGCCTGCTCATAGTGGCCTTGTATGCTGTACTAAGATGGCCGCCGCCTGCCTCATAGTGGCCTTGTATGCTATACTAAGATGGCCGCCGGCTGCCTCATAGTGGTACTGCGCATGTACTAAGATGGCCGCCGCCTGCCTCATAGTGGCCTTGTATGCTGTACTAAGATGGCCGCCGGATGCCTCATAGTGTTACTGCGCATGTACTAAGATGGCCGCCGCCTGCCTCATAGTGGCCTTGTATGCTGTACTAAGATGGCCGCCGCCTGCCTCATAGTGGCCTTGTATGCTGTACTAAGATGGCCGCCGCCTGCCTCATAGTGGTACTGCGCATGTACTAAGATGGCCGCCGCCTGCCTCATAGTGGTACTGCGCATGTACTAAGATGGCCGCCGCCTGCCTCATAGTGGTACTGCGCATGTGTGAAAGTGCGCTGTAGCAAGAGACTACTCTGTCATAGATAGTCGCCACCCAACTTTTCAGGCGCCGGAACTACAACCCGAACACATGGATCCGAGG
This sequence comes from Rhinoderma darwinii, assembly GCF_050947455.1. Lineage (NCBI taxonomy): Eukaryota > Metazoa > Chordata > Amphibia > Anura > Rhinodermatidae > Rhinoderma > Rhinoderma darwinii. Next base: position 2,831 of record NW_027461929.1, on the reverse strand, counting down.
TAAACACAAGGCTCGTGTTTTTCATTTGTTATATTATGGCACCTGCACTTTTTTTAAAGTTGTTCACTAATTAGAATTTTTCTGCTGTAAACTGGATGGCCCGGATTGATGTGAGGACCATCATATATACACAATGGCACTTCCCTGTATATTGAGGACCATCATATATACACAATGGCACTTCCCTGTATATAGAGGACCATCATATATACACAATGGCACTGCCCTGTATATAGAGACCATCATATATACACAATGGCACTTCCTGTATATAGAGGACCATCATATATACACAATGGCACTTCCCTGTATATAGAGGACCATCATATATACACAATGGCACTTCCCTGTATATAGAGGACCATCATATATACACAATGGCACTTCCCTGTATATAGAGGACCATCATATATATACAATGGCACTTCCCTGTATATAGAGGACCATCATATATACACAATGGCACTTCCCTGTATATAGAGGACCATCATATATATACAATGGCACTTCCCTGTATATAGAGGACCATCATATACACAATGGCACTTCCCTGTATATAGAGGACCATCATATATACACAATGGCACTTCCCTGTATATAGAGGACCATCATATATACACAATGGCACTTCCCTGTATATAGAGGACCATCATATATACACAATGGCACTGCCCTGTATATAGAGGACCATCATATATACACAATGGCACTGCCCTGTATATAGAGGACCATCATATATACACAATGGCACTGCCCTGTATATAGAGGACCATCATATATACACAATGGCACTTCCCTGTATATAGAGGACCATCATATATACACAATGGCACTGCCCTGTATATAGAGGACCATCATATATACACAATGGCACTGCCCTGTATATAGAGGACCATCATATATACACAATGGCACTGCCCTGTATATAGAGGACCATCATATATACACAATGGCACTGCCCTGTATATAGAGGACCATCATATATACACAATGGCACTGCCCTGTATATAGAGGACCATCATATATACACAATGGCACTGCCCTGTATATAGAGGACCATCATATATGCACAATGGCACTTCCCTGTATATAGAGGACCATCATATATACCAATGGCACTGCCCTGTTATATAGAGGACCATCATATATACACAATGGCACTGCCCTGTATATAGAGGACCATCATATATACACAATGGCACTTCCCTGTATATAGAGGACCATCATATATACACAATGGCACTGCCCTGTATATAGAGGACCATCATATATACACAATGGCACTGCCCTGTATATAGAGGACCATCATATATACACAATGGCACTGCCCTGTATATAGAGGACCATCATATATACACAATGGCACTGCCCTGTATATAGAGGACCATCATATATACACAATGGCACTGCCCTGTATATAGAGGACCATCATATATACACCATCATATATACACAATGGCACTTCCCTGTATATAGAGGACCATCATATATACACAATGGCACTTCCCTGTATATAGAGGACCATCATATATACACAATGGCACTGCCCTGTATATAGAGGACCATCATATATACACAATGGCACTGCCCTGTATATAGAGGACCATCATATATACACAATGGCACTGCCCTGTATATAGAGGACCATCATATATACACAATGGCACTGCCCTGTATATAGAGGACCATCATATATACACAATGGCACTGCCCTGTATATAGAGGACCATCATATATACACAATGGCACTGCCCTGTATATAGAGGACCATCATATATACACAATGGCACTTCCCTGTATATAGAGGACCATCATATATACACAATGGCACTTCCCTGTATATAGAGGACCATCATATATACACAATGGCACTGCCCTGTATATAGAGGACCATCATATATACACAATGGCACTGCCCTGTATATAGAGGACCATCATATATACACAATGGCACTGCCCTGTATATAGAGGACCATCATATATACACAATGGCACTGCCCTGTATATAGAGGACCATCATATATACACAATGGCACTGCCCTGTATATAGAGGACCATCATATATACACAATGGCACTGCCCTGTATATAGAGGACCATCATATATACACAATGGCACTGCCCTGTATATAGAGGACCATCATATATACACAATGGCACTGCCCTGTATATAGAGGACCATCATATATACACAATGGCACTGCCCTGTATATAGAGGACCATCATATATACACAATGGCACTTCCCTGTATATAGAGGACCATCATATATACACAATGGCACTGCCTGTATATAGAGACCATCATATCTACACAATGGCACTTCCCTGTATATAGAGGACCATCATATCTACACAATGGCACTGCCCTGTATATAGAGGACCATCATATATACACAATGCACTTCCCTGTATATAGAGGACCATCATATATACACAATGGCACTTCCTGTATATAGAGGACCATCATATATACACAATGGCACTTCCCTGTATATAGAGGACCATCATATATACACAATGGCACTGCTCTGTATATAGAGGACCATCATATATACACAATGGCACTGCCCTGTATATAGAGGACCATCATATATACACAATGGCACTGCCCTGTATATAGAGGACCATCATATATACACAATGGCACTGCCCTGTATATAGAGGACCATCATATATACACAATGGCACTGCCCTGTATATAGAGGACCATCATATATACACAATGGCACTGCCCTGTATATAGAGGACCATCATATATACACAATTGGCACTGCCCTGTATATAGAGGACCATCATATATACACAATGGCACTGCCCTGTATATAGAGGAC